>NC_048300.1:98493574-98633298 GCF_013100865.1 Trachemys scripta elegans
AGTATCAGGGGGTAGCCGTGTTAGTCTGTATCTACAAAAACAACAAAGAGTCTGGTGGCACCTTAAAGACTAACAGATTTATTTGGGCATAAGCTTTCGTGAGTAAAAACCTCACTTCTTCGGATGCATCCGAAGAAGTGAGGTTTTTACTCACGAAAGCTTATGCCCAAATAAATCTGTTAGTCTTTAAGGTGCCACCAGACTCTTTGTTATTTTTGTAGATACAGACTAACACGGCTACCCCCTGATACTAGAGGTAAAAATGTGTTTGAGGCAGTTACAGCTTTACACAAATAATGCTTGCAGTTCCTAGCTGAAGACAAAGTACATGATGTAACAAGTTTAAAATAGTTTAATTTTTTAAAAATTAATGGTGTTCTTGAAAGTGTGGTTATTTGTGCCAGATGATACACAAATATGTGAAGTCCACAGTTTTAAGGATAAAAGCATTGTTGGTAACTTGGACCTTCAATGGAAAGACTCAATGGGGAGTGGTTGGGGTAGAGTGAGGGTGAGGAGGCTCCTGCATGCGCAGACAGGAAACCAGGAAAGTCCTGTAATCCTTTGGGCTGAAAATGGCAGGTAGGTTGAATCTCTTAAAATGAAAGAAGAATCCAAAGACTCCACCTTGCCCGCTATTAAATCCATTCCTGAAGAAACATTATGAAGTGTTTTATGGGGAAGCTTTAACAATTGGCTTATCTAGTGTAACAATGATGTTCTTGTCCATATTAAATTAAAAATGCTATTTAGGGCAGTGCAGTAGGGAACTTAATATGCATCAGCAGAGTCTACATCAGTGGTGGGCAACCTGCTGGCTGCATGCAGTCTATCAGGGTAATCTGATTGTGGGCCATGAGACATTTTACTGATGTTGATCATCCACAGGATGGCTCCCTGCAGCTTCCAGTGGCCGTGGTTCACCACTAGTATTCTATTGTTTACCAGTGGTATTAAAACTGCAGTTAATTTTTTTAATTGCAATTAGAGCTAATCACATGAGTTAACTGATAAGACAGCCCTAAATTTAATACAAAATTCTATTGTATAATGCTACGAGGATTTGTTTTAAAAAAGAAAATAATTTGAATTCATATTCTAGACAACTTAAAGGTTTGAATTAAAAAACAAAAACCACACACCTCACATCTTTCATAGGGTTCAAAACTACTTAAGCTATTATAAAACAAATGCACCAGAGAAATTAGGGCTCAGGTTATCCTAACTCATTTTTGTTTGATCACTCAGTATTCAGGTCTCACTTTATAAGGGATATGCTTTGATATGAAGGTTTGAATAGCTAGTGAACAGTAATACTATGACATCTAATTTGCCAGAGGCTAATTAAAAATGCCTCTTGTCCAAAAGCCACCCCTTTGTTTAAAGGTCTGTAAGGGTATTATGAGAAAATACTGGACTGCTAAGGCTATGAATACTCCAGAAGTAACATCTCATTTTGCGCAAGCTCAAATTTGTTATAAATTGAAGGCCCAACTCTGCAAACCTTCATTCACATGAGGATTCCTACTCAAGTATTCCCATTGAAACAAGTGGGACTTCTCATGTGGGTAAGGATTACAAAACAAAGAATAAGTGATGCAAATTTGCAGTGTTATCCTTTTGACAGAAAAAAAGGAAAAGCAAAGGGGGTTTAGTAGGTATTTTTGCTCTACTTGTGAAACATTTGCTGTTAAAATAGTTTAATGTTTAAAAATTATAAAGGAGCTTTTAAAATGGGTGATAAATTGTGTACACTGCATATAATCCAATACAAGCCCTTGACATTTACTAACTTCTGATTTAATTCTGTAGTCTTTAGGGACAAAAAAAAAACAAAAAAAAACAAAACAAAACAAAAAAAAAACCTCCTATTGACTTGGATTCAGAGACTGTTCAAGTGATAATCTCACTTAACAGCAGTAGCTTCTGCCGGTGTAGAAAATATGTTCTTCCTTTGAACTACTTCGTTCCAAATTGAGAAATCGTTTGGGACCTGAAAAAGCAGGAAAGCTTGTTTTTCTTTTCCAGATTATGAACAAACAGGAAAATGAAAGTGAAGACGTCTGAGTTAGCTGCAGAAGCTAATATTTTAAGTTTCTCATGTTGAACTGGCTGACATAGGATGGCTTCCCCACTATGCCGATCTCTTCATGGGCCACCCTGAGGATGAATTTCTGGAAAAATGCACCATAAGCCCAATGATAAACCCAAGATACAGCAATATTTTCATATTCTGGATGGGCAACCTAATCTCCCTCATAGATTTCCACTACAAGTTCAGCCACCACCCAACCATCAAAGGCTCTCTACAATACTCCCGCACCAGCATCAGCTTCCTGACCACCACCATCTTCAACAATGGAACCCTACAGACAACTATGTACAAAAAAAAAAAAAATCCATGGATCACCCCCCCCACACAAAAATCCTTTATTTATAGCCAGGCCCTCAGATACTACAGAATGTCTTCAGAGGAGAAAGTTCAGGAAACACACCTTAACAAATGTAAAACTGCCTTCACCAAATAAGGACACTCCACCAGAGAAGTAGGTCACATCATGGAATAGGCCATCTAAGTACCCCTGAGAGAACCTTCTTCAAAACAAAGAAACAAAAAGCCCCCCTCCCAGACATCCTCCAATGCACACCTCTAGCTGTCACCTACCATTCCATAGGGGGTATCAATAAACAATTATAACCCATATTTGATGGGGACTGCATCCCAAAAGAAATCTTTTCCCCACCCCCCTCTTCTGGCCTTCAAACAATGCCCATCATCATCAGACACAAGGTCCTCACAGACCAGGTCCCACCAACTCCGAGCTGCACCAGAACAACAGATGCAAAACCTGTAGACATATCTCCACTGCCACAGTGATCAATACCTCTCTCCCACAAACATCTTTTAAGATCCATGTGGTGTCCCTCATCCAGTGCATTAAATAACCCAGTAACAGCTATGTGGGTGAATCCAGACAATTACTATATAGTACTCTTAAATGAGCACACACAGAAAAATGAGACAAAAAAACACTATCACCTGTAGACAAACATTTTTCACAAAATGATCTCTCTATATCTGACCCACTCAGTCCTCATCCTCAAAAGAAACCTGCATAATGCCTTCAAAAGAGGCACCTGGGATCTTAAATTCATTACTTTTCTAGACACTAAACATCATGGTCTTAATAAAGACACTGGATTTAGGGTTTATTACAATAATCTGTAACCCATTAATCTCCCTTTTTTTGGTCCTATGGCTGCAGAGGTGTTAAGGAGCACTCCACCGTGAAAGTTAGAATGTGTTAACTACTTGTGATGGCGGGGTGGAGGGACAGGACACTCACCTCTCATGAATACCTCCTGTTAGCTGGGTGTGGTGCTGAAATCTTTTTTCTTCTGGCACCCCTTGTAGGTTGCTAAGCTCACTAGGCATGTCTTCAGTGTCTTAGCCCCCTGGGCAAGTCATAGTCTAAAATGGATAGCAATGGGGTAGCAATGCTTTTGCCACACTGTTTGTCCTCACTAGGGTCCTCAGCCCCATCTCTGGGCCCCTTTAAGTCCTACTCTTCACTTTTATTTCCCATCAAAGCCACCCCTTCTTGGGGTTTAGGCCACTTTGCTAGTAGGTTGGTAGAACCCAGGCTCGCCCTCTACTCCAGGTCAAAGCCCAGGGATCCTATACACAGCAACCACATACTGCTGCTTTCAGTTTTCTTCTGCTATTTCCTGGGCCTTTCCCCAAACAGCCTCTTTCTCTTCACCCTTACCTCAAGGCTAAAGTTCTCAAAGCCTATTCCTCCTTGCTAAATGCAAGTACCACACCAGAACCCATCTTTTGTTTCTCCTTTTGAGCACCTGTAACCAGCAATAAGCACCCTTCCTTGCTCTTCTGGTCCTAGCTAGGAACTGACCTGTTTAGGTCTGCAGCTCCTTTTATCTGAGCCTGCTGGACACTGATTGGCTGGGACTGGAGGACCCACCTCTGCTGCTCCTTTCCTGGGGTGGAGTGTGGAATGACCAAGAGCCTCCAGCTGGAGGTCTTGAAGGGCCAGGCACACCTCTTCATACTACTTATGCTAAACAATTTGTTCCACCTTGTATTTAGTACCTTTTCCAGAATTGAAGAAGAACTCTGTAGCTCAAAAACTAGTCTCTTTCACCAGCAGATGTTGGTCCAGTATTATGGGGCTGTCTTATTTCTTCTATGTTCTTTTACTGGTAATGTGACAGAGTGCTATTTCAGAAGTTAGAGCAGGTAATTGTGTGTGAGCCAAAATGTTCTATTCCTGGTTTTACCACTGACTTGGAGCATGTCACTTAGAGCAGTGTTTCTCAACCTTTTTGATACCAGGGACTGACTTGCTGCATTCCTAAACTGTCAGGGAGATCTCAGGGACTGGTGCCGATCCATGGACCGGTTGTTGAAAAACACTGACTTAGAGGACACATACCTCGGTGATCTCCTGACTGTATTATAACATAGCTTAATCTTGGCTATAAAAATGACAGTAAGTCGTGTTTTAACTATATTACTAAGTTGTATTGCAACAGAGCTGACATTGGTTCAGCCAGGAATCACTCTGTGACACAGTATCCCTAATTGTAAAATTGGTCAGAATGCCTTGTTCGCAGTGATGAAGCTTAATTGTTTGAAAAGCCCATACATGACACTCATATAACACTTACTTGAAAAGTTAAGTAATGCATTTCTACCTTACATTATATATGTACAGCAATATATAAATTACCAATAAAAAGTTAAAATAACTTTAGATAGCAAAGTCACATACTTAAAAGTTAGGAAATTACATGTGTACAGCTGCCCATGTAACATTAATTCTGCCCTCTTGTCCACCAATCTACAGGTAGGATCATGTGAAAAAAAATGGTATGTGATCAAGTTATTAAACACTTACCTTTTTGCATACACATGAGAAGGCAGAATTAAGATTGGACATGAAATCATAAATCTGGCATTTCCCAACTTTCAAGTACTTGACTTTCCAATCCAAATAATGTTCTTTTAATAAGGGTTATTTTAAAATGTAATTTCCTAGGGTTTTTTTTTTAACAGAAAAAAGGTTAAAAAAATTCTGTTCCCCTCCCCAACAAATAAATCATGCATTCTCAGCTCATTTTGAACCCTGAACCTTTAGTGTTGCAGCACAAACTTATACCACTTATTACTTGAGCTACAGAATTTACAATATTAGATTCAGAGATAAGCCCAAGAAGGGACCACTTTGATCATTTAGTCTGACCTCCTGTATGAATTTGTCTAGTTGCTTCTTCCTGCCACTGGATCTTGTTATGACTTTGCCTTTTTGAATGAAAATACCTTTATTATAAAATTTTCGTTCCCCAGGTAGGTACTTACTGGCAGTGATCAAGTCACCCCTTCACCTTCTCTTTGATAAATAAAATTAGCTCCTTGAGTCTATCACTATAAGGCATGTTTTACAATTCTTTAATCATTCTCATGACTCTTCTCGGTACCTTCTCCAATTAATCAACATCCTTATTGAATGGTGAACACCAGAACTGGATACAGTATTCCTGTAGGTGTCACATCAGTGCCAAATACAGAGATAATACTGTGTCCAGGTGCCTGAGATGGGCAACACTGAGAATACCACACTCAGAGCAGACTGCCATATTTCTTGCAATCTCCCCAAAACTGGTGGTTTATTCTATAATTAGATTTACCAATCCAGTAACAAGAGAGCTTCTTCAGCACCACCCTGGTTAACTAGAAGCCAAACACAGTCCTCTTTAGGTATTCCAGCCCTTGGCTCCCATCCAGACAACCCAATCTAGTATAGTGAGAGGTTATTGAAAACCCATGTCACCATATGTGAGATTCTTTCTAATCCCAAAGGATCAGATACATACCCCCAGGTCAATATGAATCTCAGATTTTACCCAAATATCACACTGTCAGCGAATCCTTAGTAACCTACCTAAAGATTTATTAATAAAAGAAAAGAAGAGAGTTATAAATGGTTAATAGAACATATACATACAAATGATTACATCTATTGCTCTCATTGATGATACTGCCTATCCACGGGGAAAAAAAGGAACCAAAGACCAACAATTCCCCCCAAACACCACCACCACACACTACAACTTTGGACTACGGTTCCTTGGCTTTAAGATTATTTCCTGGCTGATTGACCTTCCATCCATTCATTAGCCAGGGACTGAATTTTGCCATTACTTCATCAATGCTACCCTCTTCCCATGAAGTTAGGGAAGAACATGCATCTTAACGGTGGTTAAAGTAGATTTAACAATGACAGGCAGCTCTTTCTGCCCCAGCCAAGGAAGAGCGGGAGCTGTGGAGGAGCCCTGTTTACCCAAAACAGGTTGAGGAGGGGAACCTCCCCTTTCATTTTAGCACAGGAAGCTGCACTCCTCTGCCATTTCCACATTCTCCTTACTTTAACCTCAGCACTTTAGTTAAAATGTTTGGGGCCACTGTGAGCATTTTCAATGGATTCCCTTTGACACATGGTCCAGCACTTGATTGTAATACTGTATGGTGAATGGAATCAGGTACTGGGTTGGGGTAATGGACAATGTTAAAGCAGTATTGCATGATTTTCAAAGATCTGGGGGAAAATCCATTTTTCCTACAATATTATGATTAGCCTGCACAGCAGGAGTTCAGCAAAATATCTATGGACCAGGAGTAACAGGAACTAATTACTTTTCCTGGCAATGTTTCAAAAAGAGACTTTCATTCCATGGCATATTTGACAAAAGAAAAGAAAAAATTGACAGTAATTTAGATATTCCCAGTGCTATTATTATTTCCTTTCCTTTCACAACCAACTTCTCTCCAACTCTTTCTCTGTTTGATCCTTAAATCCTGAATTTAGATTAGTCTGTTGCCAGGAGAATTACAGTGATATGAAAATTCATCATAATTGTGACTTCGCAGAAGTTTCAATTACAGCAGGTGAGGACTGTTAAGGAAATAAACATTAAATATAAATATTTTGGTAAGCTGTATAAATGGAAAGGCTATGAGAAATTAAAAATGGAGTTTTAAGTAGTTTTAAAATTTTCCTAGATTGGCAGTCCTTCACCTTGAACACATAAAAAGACACAGTGTTATAAGATTAATAGAAATAGCTAAGTCTCACATGAAAAGATGGATTTTAGAAATAAGAATTTGAGAAATACTACAAATGAGTTTCTTGCAGTCTTGTTTTGAAACTAGAATAAATAACTTAAACCTCATGGGAGCTTTGCTTACCCAGAAGACTGCAGGATTGGGCTACTAAAGATCTTCTTGAGACAAAGATTAAATTGATCATTTGAGTTTAAAATAATTCAGAATATTTTGGATACGAAAATGGTTTGAAAATAATCGTGTTGCTTTTTACAGCTGCCTACTATATAATAATATGCCGCTGGCAATCATAAATGAAAATATCTCAAGGTTTAAGTGGTTAAAATGTTTGTTTTATCAATATTGTGGTATGGTAGTTTCTCTCACCCTAATTGACAGAAAATGTAGGTGTAAGCTTGGGGCTGAAATTGTATGAGAGAGAGAAAGAGAGAGAAATGTAAAGAAATTGCTGCAATGGGATTTAATTTGATCCTGCAATCCCTATTCAGACAAAATTTACCATTAAAAATTAACAGATGGAAAAATGTGGCTCAGTGGGAAGCATTATTGGAACCCATATTGGGAAGTAAAATTTGCATTTTAAACATTTCATTTTAGTATGGTAGTGTTGGAGGGTACAGAGTGCAACAGGTTACAGAGAACCATGAAGAACTTGTTTAAATGTGTGGAAGAATTAGTAGACTAGGTGCCACTATTTTAATCATGGTATAATGTAGCTCTGTTTCAAGCAGTGGTAGACAACACCCTAGTTGGTGTTGGTCCTACTTTGAGCAGGGAGTTGGACTAGGTGACCTGCTGAGGTCTCTTCCAACCCTAATCTTCTATGATTCTTCTGTGAACACAGTGCTTAAAATACCTATAACTGCTTGAAGCCCTGTTTATGTATATAGAATTTGAAGATTTTATATAGATTAAGGTTAATATTGTAATAATTCTTAACCAGCCAAGGCCCAAAGGTGTGCCATAATGTGTGACAAAGACCCAAAATAAGGGACACTTAAAATGTTGTAAAAAGCAACAAAGAGTCCTGTGACAGATCCAGACTAACACGGCTACTCCTCTGATACTTAAAATGTTGTGATTCCTTCCTTTAGTGCAAAGAAACCCTTCTCCAATCTCGTTTTCATGATTTTGAATTTCTGTTAAATCATTTTCTGCAATAAGAGCGAGGGAACACCACATCCGTGGTGAACATAGGCTGCATTACCAATTCTTGCAATTTTATCATGTCTAGTGATTTTGGAGGTTTTCTTAAAGTTCCCAACTGCTGGAGCTGAAAGTCTCAATTGTCCTTTCCTAATAAAGTCAGCTTCTAGCCTGCAGAGAAAAGCTGGAAAAACCTCCAACATCAAAAGACAAATGGAAAAGAATCCTCTAGTTATTTCTTAAATCTCATGATTCTTTCACAATTAAAGCCAATCTCACGATTTTGAAGGCTTGGAGTTGGTGAAACCACATGGGTAATTTTGGAGTTGAAACAAGAGGCACTGAAGAACTAGGGCTGGGGCCAGCTGGAGCAGTAGACCAGCATTAACTACCGTTGTGTCAATAGTCTGAGGCCCCGATCCTACCAATACCTACCCAGCTGTGCACCAGGACTTCAGCGGGGCTGCTCACTGGCCCAAAGCTGTGTTGGTTTGGAGAAGCACTACGGGGCTTTGTAGCGCAGTGCTCCAGGCGCATCCCTCTCCCGGGGCCGGCAAGCGTCCGCCCGCACTCACTCCGGCTCCGCCAGGAAGCGACTCCGCAGTTATACCGCGAGGAGGCAGACCCGATTCACACCCCCGGCTGCTTCGCCACCCACCTCCCCCCCAAACCAGCCCTGCGGCTTGTCCTGCGCGCAGAGCGGGGGCTGCTCCGCCCGGGCAGAGAGCGGGAGGCGGGGGCAGGGCCGGCCGAGCGGCCAAACAACGCAGGGGCGCCCGCCCACCGTGCCTGGGCAAGTCCCCAGCCCGCCGCAGCGGCAGCAGCTGTCCCGGCGCCCGCCCGCAGTCCCTTCCCCGGGATTTGCGTCGCGCGCTAGCCCAGGGCAGAGGAGGCAGAGGAGGCAGCGGCGGCGGGGAAGCTGCAGCCGCGCCGGGAGGCGGCAGCCCCAGCGCCTGGAACGGGCGGCCGGCCCCAGTGGAGCCGGGAGATGAGCGAGAGTTGCGGGTGAGTGGCAGCCGCTGCTGGGGAGCCTGGGGCGGAGTGAGGCGGCTGTTTGCGGGCCAGCGCCAGGTGAGCCGAGCGGGGGCGCTGCCCTCACGCTCCCCTGGAGGGGCTGCCTGGGCTGGGGGCAAAGTGTGAGACGCGCGTGGGTAGAGAGATTTCCTCGCTCCTGCTCCCCCAGTGTTGTTACCGGGTGCCCAGGACACACTCCCTGTCCCTAGGCGCTTACAGGCTAAATAGCCAGGTGGCAAGAATGGGCCCCGCATAGGGATTGGGAGTCTCATGTCTGTGCTGCATCCAGTCCAGGGTTAGTAGACCTGGAGTTAGCAGACCCTGGGTTTGTTAACCTAGGGCTTGAGTGTCTACATTCATTTGTAACCCCGGGTTAGGACTTGTTGAACCATTGGTCCCAACCAGCAGCGCCAGCATCTGCACTGCATTGGGGGGCGGGGGGAGCTGAGTTCAACCACCCCTATCCCAGACTTCCTAGCGCACTCCCAAAATGGGGCTGATCTAGCCCTTTGTTCGTGGTGCAGTGTGGGAACACTTGACTGTCCCAAGGCCAAAGAATGACAAGCAGTGAAATTGTGGGATACTTTTGGTGAGTACAATAGGGTTACATCTACAGTACAAAGTAATAAGGCTTGAAGTGTCCCAGCTTGTCCCCTTCACTTCTTCATGGACTCCTGAGACCCTGGTATGGTTGCCAACTTCAGTTGGATGAATTCCTGGAGGTTTCATCACATGACATTATCCTTAATTAAAGATTAATCTTTAGTTCTTGGAGACTCCAGGACAATCCTGGACAGTTGGCAACCGTAGACCCTGGGTCTAAGTCCTAGGTTGGCATTATTTGTGTGTGGACGAAAGAGAGGTTACACTTGAGCCTGAGTTCAAACCCCGTGCTTACATTGCAGTGTAGACATATAGGCTTTAGGGTTTGTCTACATTGCAATAAAGCACTCAGGGCTGGCCCCTGTCAGTTGACTCAGACTCGTGGGTCTTGGGCTGTGGGGCTATAAAATTGCACTGTATACATTTGGACTTGGGCTGGAGCCCAGGCTCTGGGACCCCACCAAGGTTCCAGTTTGAGCATCAACATTGTAATGTTATTGCCCTGCAGCCTGAGCCCATCAGTCGACACATCCAGCCACAAGTGTTTTATTGCACTGCAGGCATATCCTTGGGGCCTTGTGAGATGCATATGGGTGACAGCATGTTTATTGATACCTAGTTAGCAACTTACTTTGAGTGCAGGAGGGGAAAGATGCTCTAGTGTCAGGACCTGTTATCCTCACAGATTTAAAGGAGACACACATGATAGTTCTGTTTCTTATTGCTTTCCCTGAGACTTTATTCTCTCCCACCCCTCCTTTCTCTATTGCCACCTTCTTGGGCTAAAGAGGAAGCTACTGCTGCTGCCATTTGTAAAGTATTGTGTATTGAACTCAACTGAGGACAATGATGTACACATTTTTTTCTTCTCCTGCAAAGTATTCTGGGAAAGTAGATTCTCCCCTGTTGACTGAAGTGAGAGGTGGGAAGGGATTGCAAGGTGTGTGTAAGGGGTGGTGATTTTGATTTTTATACGCACTGGCATTTCCTTGTTGTTAGTCTTGAAATGAGTAAAGAGCTGCACAATCAGATCAAGTTTCAGAGTGAGGGGCAGGGGATGCAGAGGGGAAGAACAACATATGCCCACTATTAGAATAAAGAAATACAAAGGATTGGACAAAGTGACATTCCTCAAAACCTACAAAGGTCCAAATGGGGATGCAGTGTATGACAAAGACAAGAATTATTCATGCAGGAAATTTAGAATACTGGGGGATTCCTTCCCTCCATGTAAATAACTTTCTGTAACTTCAGTTAATGATTTCATATTTCTGATGTAAATATTTTTCAACATTAAAAAATAGGGGACACTATACATTTGTGTAGAACAGTGTCTCTCAACCTTTCCAGACTACAGTACCCCATTCAGGAGTCTGATTTGACTTGTGTACCCCCAAGTTACACCTTAGTTAAAAAGCTACTTGCTTACAAACTCAGACATAAAAACTACAAGTGTCATAGCACACTAGTACTGAAAAATGGCTTACTTTCTCATTTTTACCATATAATTATAAAATAAACCAATTGGAGTATAAATATTGTACTTACATTTCAGTATAGCATAGAGAGCAGTATAAACAAGTCATTGTCTGTATGAAATTTTAGTTTGTACTGACTTGGCTAGTGCTTTTTATGTAGCCTGTTGTAAAACTAAGCAAATATCTAGATGAGTTGATGTGCTCCCTGGAAGATCTCTGTGTACCCCCAGGGGTACACGTACCCCTGGTTGAGAACCACTGGTGTAGAACATAGGTAACATTAAGGCTAAAACAAATGATGTGCTTCAAAATTTGGGGGCAGTTAAGAGGTATGGGGGACAAAGTGTGAGATATCTTCATGTTATATGTGATATACCCTTACCAGGGTCCTGGAGCACCATTGAGTGCTGTGCAGCTATGGACATATACAGCCTCCTTCCTTTTCCAGGGAGTAGTACCACTTTCTGTGTAATCACAAATGCTTTCTGAGGCATAGGAAACTCCATTGAGTAACAGGAAAGCAAATTACTGCATATGCATCTGCCTCCAAAATTTTTTTTTTCTTCTTCTCCAAATGTTTTTATCCACAAGCCTCAAACTCTGCCCTCAGTGGAATGCAAATCCAACCACAAGCCAGGTTTTCCCACTTGTCTTTCTTCTTTGCTTTTTACAAAAGCCTGAAGATGGGCTGATGTGTTTGGGCCCGATACAACTTCTATTGACTTTATGAACAAAAAGGCTACAGATGTTTTTTTTTTGTTTTTTGTTCATCTATACCCAGTTCTTGCCAGTTTATATTTTGCCATGGTAAATGTGTTGTAAGATAGTCTGTGGACATGAAGTAGCCAACTGTGTTTTGACACATTCTATAGCATCTATGCAGTGTGAAATTTCATGTTTCAACATGAGATCTTTATGTTTTCCTTAAAAAAACCCTTCTGTGGGCCAACTATTGCAACCACCACTCAAAACATTCCCATTGACTAATGCAGTCGTACTACAATTTAAGGAATGTGGAATTATCCTTCTATAAAAATACTGTATAGAGACGAACATCTCACTTCAAATAGTGGAGTCAGTTTTGATCCTGAATGTCTTTGGCTCTCACTGACTTCTAAGGGAGCCCTGTGCACGTATCTTAGGGGAGAATTTGCCTCATGATATTCTAGGTTTTTTTTAAACTGTTCAGTTAGAATTTAAGCTCTGTTACAAAGACAGCAAACAAAAAGTTAAGTTTTCTGAGAAGGTGCAGTCAGGAGACCTAATTTCTAGTCCAAATACTGCTGCTTCCTGCATGCCATGTGCATGTCACCTGTGTATCTCAATTTCTCCATTTTCAAAGGGGGCAAATAATGCAAATATCTTTTGTAGAGTGCTTTGAAATCATTTGGTGAAAGACACTATAAGTGTAAATTATTACTGTGTCACTCGGGGTGTGAAAAATCCACATCCTTGATTGACGTAATTATGCTGACCTAGCCCCTGGTGTAGACAGCGCTGTGTCAATGGGAGAGCTTCTCCCATTGATGTAGCCACCACTATTCGCAGAGGCAGATTAATTGTCTTGACGGGAGAAGCTCTCCCATGGGTGTAGTAGTGTCTTCACTAAAGAAGTGCAGCGGTGCAGCTGCATCAGCGTACGTGAAGACAAACTCCAAGTCCCAACTCATTAGTTGCAAAGTTAATAACACTTTGAGCCTGATTTTCAGTTACTCCAATGCTTGTGTAGTCACTTGTACCATTTGTAAAATGAGTGTGCAGTGCAATACTATCAAGTCAGAATGGCAGCATTTGACACCTACTTTGCACTGTTGTAAATGGCTACAGTCACTTGTCCTGCATCTTGATTTAGGCTGCTAGAATTCCACTTGAAAACCTATTGGAAGCCACTGTAGATCCCAGAGCACGCTTTTGTCATGAAACTCCACTTAATAAGTCAGTTACCATATTAGTAGTTTCAGTTGCTGAATAGTCTCAAGGTCTTGCTCTAGCTTTTAAACCAGAACTAGTTCTTCTAGACCATATATATAAAAATAAATATATATAAAATAAACTTAGGGCCACAACTGACAGCAAAAATGAGAGGTATGTAGTTTTTCCAAATAGGTTTTTAAGGAATCCTGGGGTAGTCAACAGGCAGACTGTGGGCTAAATCTAGATTGCCAGATGTTCTTGAATGGACCCCAAAATCTTTTATTTCCTTTTTTTTTTTTTAAATTATTTTCTCTGGAGTCTGGACCTTAACTATATCTTGGCCAAGAAATTTGGACCTTAACAAAACATAATTTAGAACCCCGATCTAATTGAACTTCAGAGTTTGACCAGGTAGAGTGTCCATAGAGCCCACATAATAACTGTTTAGTTTTAAATAATACTGAGTTTGAATTTTTTTAAAATCAGTGATGGAAGGTTAATATGTCCTCTCTCTATTATCTATTTATAAACTAACATTTTTAGTAGGGAGATGTTTAATTTGCACCTTACTTTTCAAAAATACACCCTAACCCACCAATAGGGCACAGATTCATTCTTCCGAACTAAAGACAATCTTTAGCGATCTTTGAATTCAGTAATCTTCTCTGTAGTCCTGAATCCCCCAAGCATTGAGTGTCCCAAGCACATGCATTCCAGCCCACCCTCTATATCACAGCCTCTGAGGCTACATCTACACTACAGGGGGGAGTCGATTTAAGATACGCAAATTCAGCTACGTGAATAGCGTAGCTGAATTCGACATATCGCAGCCGACTTACCCCGCTGTGAGGACGGCGGCAAAATCGACCTCTGCGGCTTCCTGTCGACGGCGCTTACTCCCACCTCCACTGGTGGAGTAAGAGCGTCGATTCGGGGATCGATTGTCGCGTCCCGACGGGACGCAATAAATTGATCCCCGAGAGGTCGATTTCTACCCGCCGATTCAGGCGGGTAGTGTAGACCTAGCCTGAGAGGGGAAGCAATGTAAGGTTGCTTATGTCAGTCTTATGCTGCTGCTGCATGGGGGGATTGGGAGAATCCACTCCCAGCCTTTTATGGCATCTTTACACCGCCAAAATGGATTATAGGTAGTAATAGGGGTAGAATCCAACCTCCCATTTAAAAAAAAAAAAAAAAGACAATTACTGTCTCAAATACTTTACAGTGGCAGATACAGGCCCCCAATCCTGAAAACACTTATGCTCATGTTTGCGGCTTCTTCTTAGTGTATGTGCAACATGCCTCAGGTGGCACATGACCTGGATTCATCACCGAATTTGGTCCGCTGGTTGGATCATTAGCTTCCCCAGCTTGGGCTGGGTACTGAGGGGAAGTGCAATGTGAATGCTGATCCATGTCCCCCATGTTTAGCTTTACAGATATAAGTAGTATCCGTGACTTCACTAGAGCTACTCCTGTGCATGAAATGTTTGTGGGATCAGGGCCATATTTATTAAAGCACACATGGTCAGGTAATTCCCCAGTGGTCCCACATCAATTTTATTTATATTAAGATGTTCTCATTTGGAATAGCCTCATTTGATTCACCTCTAATTTTCACAAGAGTTTTAAATGGACAGCAGTCTTACACTCATACTCCAGCATATGGCAGTGTAGTACAAAATATAGTTTAATCAAGTCACTAAAATAGCAAAGACAATTTTGGTTCTATTTTGCCAGTGCAAAAAAAAAGCGCTTTTCAACTTCGCAGGGGTAGATAAATGTACCAAAAATAGTAGTCCAAGAAACACCTCTTGAAAGCTATCTCAAGAATGCTGCTATTTTCCTGATAACTTTTCTTACTTGCTGCTTGTTAAGACAGGAGGAAGGTTAGTCTGCTTTGAAATCAGTACAGGTAGCCCTGGAGTTCAGCTACTAAATTTAACAACATAACAAAAAAAAAAAAAAAATTCAGGTAAATATATTGTTTCCAATTTTATTTTATTGCCAGATTGTATCCAGGAATTTCAAGTGGAGAGAGAAAACTCTGTGGGCCTGTCTACATGTACAGTGCTGCAGACTCAGGCAGACATTAGTTATACACCTCTACCCCGATAGGACGCTGTCCTCAGGAGCCAAAAATCTTACCACGTTATAGGCGAAACTGCATTATATCGAACTTGCTTTGATCTGCTGGAGTGCGCAGCCCCGCCCCCTCAGAGCACTGCTTTACCGCGTTATACCCAAATTCGTGTTATATCGGGTCACATTATATCGGGTAGAGGTGTACTTAATTCATGTTTTCATACTTTTATTTACTGCCGCAAGGGCTAGAAGCATACTTTTTTGTTAATAAATGCTTAGATTCTGACACCATAACATGATTCTGGTAGCTGGTCTAAGTTGCCTCCATCCTAATACAGCCCAAAGTCATATCTGAGCTTGCTCCCTCCCACTGTGAAGGGACCAGCAGAGCTTGCATATTAGATTTTGAACATCTGCACCATCAGTAGTGCTGGTATCTCATTTGGGCAGAGCTTGAACATACCACCACGTTCTTCAATTTGAGTCCTGCTTCACCAGCTACCGTGCCTTAAACACAGCACTTTCAAAAGGTGCATAGGGGGTTTGATGCTTATCTATCTTCTGTTTTAATCGGAATTGAGCTTCCAAAAATCCCTTAGAGAGTTTTGAAAACCTTGGCCTAAAACTCCCTATTGGTTCCTAGGAGCTATTTTGGTACAGCTAGCAACTTCCAAATCAATGTAGCTTTCAGGTCCTATATGATAGAATACATTTAAGTTAAATTGGTTCTGCTCTCTCACACATTTGTTATCTTAACAACATAGTCTGCATTACTGCTCCACGTAGACAAGACTTTGGGTAAGTAACCATTTCTGGTGTTCATTGGATAAACACCATTTTTTTTTGAATTGGGGTATTTAATCAATGTTTATTGATTAAAAGTAAAAAATTGGAAGCTGTCAGGACCCCAGCTACTGGGGGGAGGGAGGAGCAGCAGATCAAGGCCAGGGGCTGGCTGGAGCAGACATGAGAATGTGGTCTGAGTTCAGTCTACAGGGTCATGGCCAGAAGCAGCAGTCAATCCCAGTGTTGTGCCACAGAATCAAGTCATAGTCAAGGTTGATGAGCTGTACCAGGTCAGAGCCAAGTGAACCAGCTGAAGTAGGAACAGAGGCATGGCAAAAAGTCAGGAGTGGAGATGGGGGCTAGGAACTGAGGGAAGGGAAGACAAGGCATCAGGAGTAGAGCTAGGGGGCAAGGATCAGGAACCAGGATCAGGAGTAGGCCAGATACCAAGAGCAAGGCAAGGCATCAGGAGTCAGAGCAAGGCCTGTTTGCAGCAGCAAGCCAGGTATCTGCCTAATTGCACAGACAGGCTGCAGGTGTTTGGCCCAGGCACACTATTTAAGACCTTGGGAAATCAGGAAACACAGTAGGCTCTACCAGTCAGGACTTCTATGGGCAGGCCATCCCATGTTGCTTGAACCTGTAGGGATCATAGGCTGCTGTTTTCTATTTCAACAAAGGTGGCAGTGTGGACACAGCAACTGCCCAGGAGCTTGCAGATCCAGGTTCCAGACCAGCAGATCCTCATAAAAGCTCTGAACATAATTGTGATCTAGAATCTGATTTTTATGAAATAATAATTGTTCAGCCCTTTATTTTTAGGGAAGATAACCTTCCAAATATGAACCCATTCAATAATCTCTGCTGGAGTTTGCAGAGAACCTGAAACAATAGAATTGAGATAAGCTTGAATTAAATCTCTCATTTTTCTCAAAGGAGTGGGAATTCTGAAACTGACATTTACATTATTGCTAACATGATTATGTATTTCACTGTTGACTATTTGAATAGAAACACCAGCTAACTTTTGTTATATAGTAACAGATATTGGAGATGAAAGTGGGTGGAGAGAGAGAACTCACTGCTAGAGTGCCTCCTCGTAGCTGAATGTGGTGTAGCAGGCTCTCGCCTCTCTAGTGCCCCTGCCAAAGCTCGCTGTGACCCTGTGATCTTCTCTCTTCCCATAACTCAGCTCTCCAGACCGGCAACAATTTAGACGCACCCCTCTTGGGGTACAAAATCCAATAAAATAAAAGGCTATGTTCTTACAAAAGGTCCTCCACCCCCTCCTCTCAGCCATTCTTATCTCCTTCCTCAGCCTCATGCCGGTAAGGGAACCCACACCCTCTCACTCCACTGGGCTCTAGTCCAGGGAATCTGTGACCAGCAGCCAAGGTCTGCTCCATTCAACTGCTTGCTGCTGCCTTCCTGGACTCTTTCCTACCATAGCCTTCCTCAGGACTTCTCCCCTACAGCTTTTCTGAATTCACCCTACTTTCAAGGCTAGGACACCCAGGGCCCTCCCCTGGAATCCCCAACAAAATCCCAAACCAACAAATATAAACTTAAACCCACTTCCACCCTGCTTGGTATTGACTTGGGTCCCTGTCTTGTTTCTCTCGCTTTATTTCCCAAGCAAATGCCTCCCAGGGCTCACTGTCTGGAAGTCTGCTTCTTGTCCTTCTTTCAGGGTGTATGCACCATCAGAGCCTGTGCCACCTAGTGGCCTCTCTGTCTTGCTCCTGGCTTCCTGCCAGCCATCTCTGCTCAGGTGAGGATCTCAGCATTTGCTCTTCCCCTGGGGAAACAAGGAGAATAAAGCTCACTTTAGTCCTGCAGAGTGAATACAGAATTTCTTCTTCTCCTCCCTACAGCCTTTTCTGCTCTAGACTTCCTGCATTTATAGTCACAACGCAGCTGGGCTTCATCTCTAATTAAGGCTGTCCCACTCTCAAGGTGCAACAGAATTGGCATGTCAGGCCTACATTAACTCTTTCAGAGCCTGTGTGAGGTATATACCCCATCAGAGGGTGTAGTAGAGCAGCCAGCAGCTATCAAAGATTGTTAGGGTGGAGAACAAGAACCTTCAAATTTAACTTGATCTTTGTCCTTACCCAAGAAGGGGAGGGAAGGATACGACATTCTCTCTCCAGTTCCAAAAGCCTCAATTACCTTCTAGGTACCAAAACACCAAAGCTGATTCCACACCTTACTGCATGCCAGCATCCCCAATTGTAACAACTGGTTAGGGAACAATCTTTAGCTTTCCTCTTGGTGAGTTCTACAGTGTAGTTACATATTTCCAAAGCAACCATCTGCAGCAGATTCAAAGTTTGGTAGCAGCATAACATTTTAGAAAGCCAATATAAAAACATTACACAATGGATAGTTTCCTGTGCATGTTATTAATTAGTTGATAGAAGTCCATTTTTTGAGTGGATTTAACAATCAACATCACACACTTGCTCACTGCTGACAATTTTCTTAGCTTAAATCTCTTAAATGCTCTACAGCTGTTGCCCTTAAATGACCTTAATTTCTCCAAATTGGATACCTCAAACCAAACATGACCACCTCACAGAGGGAATGTTGTAAATTAGAGTGACCTTTTGGTGACTAGGGATAGAAATGTTAAATGCCAGTTCTTTCATGACACAGTGACCCATACTGAATGTATCAAATGTCAAGTTGGGAGCTAAAAAGGGCACATGATTGGTTGAAATCTAATAAGAAAGACTGATGATCTTTTGGTGACCTCTTATTGAAAGGTCAAAGTTCAAATTTAGGATTTTTTTGGATTCTTTTTGCAAGCTTTTCCTCTTCTGGAGTCTCTTTTCCATTATGAATTCCATAAATCCTGGGTTCTTTCTCTCTCCAATGCTGGAAAAGTAGCATGTGAATTAAATAAAGTTCAAGATTATACCTGAAAAGGAGTATATAAATAGATGAATCCCATAAGAATAACTTTTCATCTTTCAGTGACCTCTGAAGGAATGGTCATAGTTGAGATTCTGCTGTACTTGACATTTGAATAATGAATGAGTGAACCAAATTTCAACATTCTAGCTCAACAGAGACATGGAAAATAACTGTCTGTCGCTTGTACTCTTATTTCTCAGAGCTCCTTCATTCTGTGAAGGTATTTCCTTCCCCTTCTGCCTCCCTACAGAGTTCTTGAGCCATGGGCCTTGTTGTTCTAATACAGGGTGACTCAGATTTCATTATTCCTTCCGCATTCCCCAGTACTTAAGAGAACCTTGCACAGAAAAGAGCCAACCTTCTTTTATCTAACCGAGCTTCAGGTTTGTTTGCATCATTCAAGAGAAGAGCTATATTACTTTGAAAGATGAAATAGCGAGGGCTAATATTTTACGTAATCAAACTAGCATGATGAGTATTATAGACTTAGTGCTACATTTTGGCTTCCTGTTTGAACAAAGGTTCAAGGAGCCTCTCCTTATCAGTTCAAGAGCCAGGCAGAATGTGGACATTACTAACAGTCTCTAAGTAACTATTCCAACCAGCACTCAAGATGAGAAAGGGTCTGGTTATGTCTCTATTACTAGTCTTCAAGTCAGGGAGGAGGGACATCAACCCAAACTCTAGATGTTTGCAAACTCCCCAATTTGAACTCTCTCTCCTCTATCTGAGAAACAGATAATTATACTGACTCTTCACCCAGTGGCAGTATCTGTTCAGCAGATACTCATGAGCCATACTTCTCATTCTGTTATCATAGTGCTGCGTGGTTGATTTATCTAATAGAAGAAACAAGAAGAAAGGGAAGAAAATAGCCAAAGGACTTTTGTAAATGTGTAATATTTTTGATGGTCAGGGATATATGCAATCTTGGGAAATGAGGATTTTTCTGTCACACCAAAACTCCCCAGAAAGGATGTCCCTAAAATTAGAAATTGTATTCTAATTCTTTTTGCTTAGAAGAAAAATAAACTCACTCCACAAATTGTAATTCAACTCTTGAACTATTATTTAAACTTACAGGGACTGATTCTACAAGTTCAATAAAGTAGTTTTAACATATGTCCCCTGCTTCCGTGACATATAAGTTCTGTGACGGGCTGGGTCTCCATTAGCATTTTTCAGGAAGTCTCCCACTGTTGCAGTTCCACTCATGGCGACAGTTGTGAGAATGTTGGTTTAGACAGTGTTTTCACTGCTGGGTTGGCCACCATGGCTCACTGCAAGTCTAGATGACATGGTGGTAAAAATACATGCCCCATTCCTACACTAGTACTTCTACAGTTGCTAGCACCAGGGCAGCTTAATCAGTGTTAGTGCAGTGATTGGAGACTTCCTGAAAAATGCTAGCATAGATAAGGCTAGAGAGAGTTAAATGTTAACACCTGATCCATGGCACACTCAAATGGGTGTTTACTGTGATCTTAAATTGGTCTTTTAACATCTGGGACCAAAAGACATGAAGGATCCGAGGAAAGGACATGAAGGATCCGAACATTTGTGTATGATAGTACTATAGGTGAAAAAGTGTTTCATCACTGACAACCCCCCTTGTAGCTAGATGTAACACACTCTCTTTTCTCTCGCACCCCCTGCCGACAGTCTCTCCCACCTGACAGTGGTCTTTCTTTCCATAACCTGGCCCTCCAATCAGATCATGGTTTAAGTTCACTGCTTTCAAGGTAATAGAAAGTCCAACAGAACAAGAGTCCCAGTGTTCCTACAAAAAAAGGTCTTCAGCCCTACATCTGGGCTGCATGGTCCTCACACCCTTTTCTTAGAGCTCCCAGTCATCCTTATCCCTGTGTTTGGATCTTCAGATCACTTCTCTGGTGGCTGGTAGGGGAACCCAGGCCTTCCCACTACACCAGGCATGTCCCCCCACTGGCTCCTACGCATAGGGGCATCCAGAGGACTCCGCACACTGCCCCCGCCCCTAGTGCTGTCCCTGCAATTCCCATTGGCCGGGAACTGTGGCCAATGGGAGCTGCAGAGGCAGCTGTGGGTGGGGCAGCGCACAGAGCCACCTGGCTGCACCTCTGTGTAGGAGCCGGAGGGGGGACATACCGCTGCTTCCGGGAGCTGCTTGAGGTAAGTGCCGCCCAGAGCTTGCATCCCTGAGCCCCTCCCATGCCTTGGCTCCAGCCCTGATCCCCCTTCTGCCTTCCAAACCCCTCGATCCTAGCCTGGAGCACCCTCCTGCACCCTAAACTCCTCATCCCCGCCGCACCCCAGAGCTTGCATCTCCAGCCAGAGCCCTCGCCCCCGGCACCCCAACACCCTGTCCCAGCCTGGAACCCCCTCCCACACTCTGAGCTCCTTTCTGGCTCCACTCCAGAGCACACACCCCCAGCCAGAGCCCTCACCCCCTCCCACACCCCAACCCCAACTCCAATTTTGTGAGCGTTCATGGCCCGCCATACAAATTCCATACCCAGATGTGGCCCTCAGGCCAAAAAGTTTGCCTACCCCTGCTATATACAGACCTCTCTTTTATGTAACAGTCTTGTAAGAGGCCGAAGAGACAAAGTCTTCTCCTCAACCCCTACAGGTCACCTTTAAGAGTGTATGACAGATCTTAAAAATATATATGCAAATAACCTGTGAAGATATCAAGACTCTGATCCTGAAGTCCTTATTTGGGCAAAACTTACATACAGGGCCGGCTTTAGGCCGATTCAGCCGATTCGGCTGAATTGGGCCCCGCGCTTAGAGGGCCCCGCGTCGCAGCTCTCCGCCCTGCCCCCAGCTCACTTCCCCCTCCTCCCCTCCCCTGAATGCTCCGCCCCCTGCTCCTCCCCCTCCCCTGCTTCCCGCGAATCAGAGGTTCGCGGGAAGTCTGAAAAGAAGCAGGGGCCGGCAGGCAGCACCAGATAACGCGGGGTGGTGGGGGGCGCGAGAAGGGCTCCGGGGAGGCACGGCCTAGTTCGGCCCCGATTCCGGCCGAGTGCACCGGCCCGCGGCGCAGCTCCGCCCCAACCCGTGGCGCGGCTCCGGCCCCCCGGCCCCCGCGGCGCGGCTTCGGGTCCGGCCCCCTGGCCCGGGCCCCGCGGCGCGGCTTCGGCCCCCTGGCCCGGCCCACGCAGCGCGGCTTTGGCTCCAGCTTCCCCCCCGCGGCGCGGCTCGGCTCCGGCCGCCAAGGGGCTCTGGGCTGGACCCAAGCCCGGCGAACACGGCCAGAGTGTGGCTCAATTCCTGGGGGCGGGGCTTGCAGCAAGCCCCGCCCCCAGGAATCGGGCCCCACTCTTGCTAAAGCCGGCCCTGCTTACATAGGAAGTGAATAGTCCCTTTGCAGAACTGGAGCCTAAATCAGTAAAAAGATATGTGTGTAGGTTTAAAAATGACAAACTATTGTAATTTTAACAAAATCTTATGGCATAACTCCGTAACTTTAGTCTCCTCTTTTTTTATACTTAACAATGACAAAACAAGTACATAAAATAGGGCAGGAAATGCATTTATGTGCTCTGTGCTAGGTATTTGCAATATCAGTAGCGAGTATATGAAACTGAGGGATTCTAAAATAATTTAAGCAAGATGTTAAATTAACATGTTGGTTTACATAAGTCAAATCTATTTTTATGATTTATTTCTGCTACAGAAATGGTTGTTACATATGACCAGATTCCCACCCCACCCTTTTTTGGGGGTCGGGGGGGGATAGGGGGAGTTTCAAGGCATGATTGGTCTATGTGGTAGGATGCAGGCATATGTCTCTCTTCTTTACTATATCTTGAATCCTCATGTTTGGAAACTTGGCAGCCTGTAGTGTTTGATTTCTTCATAGTGAGCTGTGTAGGAAAATGAAAGAAGACCGTGTTAGAGCCAAGTCTTTTGTAAAACCACTGTTTAGCTCCAGAAAGTTTGTTGGCCTTTTCTGATAGTTTGTTGCAAGGGAGCACAATGCTTCAGAGAGACAAAAGAAAAACCCGCCCCCCTCTCCCCCTTTTTCCCTGTGTTGTCAAATAGGTTGAGTAAAGTTGGGATGAGTGTCCCTCCCGCTATCCTAAAATGCGTTTTCAGCTTCAAATCCAAAACACTGAAAATAGTTTAGTTGATGTGCTGTGGAAGGACGTAACCTGAGAAAATCCTTTTTCACATGATTTCATATGAATGGGTTTCTCATTTTCTTTATTCTAGTTAAATCCAGAATTTGAACTGGTGATCCAATATTGTTTATGCAGGCACACTGAAATGGAGATTTCCTTACCCTCTGCTTTAGAATATATATTATTTTAGAAATGTATCTGGGTCTTTTAGAGAGACAAGGTGGGTGAGGGGATATCTTTTATTGGACCAACTTCTGTTGGTGAGAGAGACAAGCTTTTGAGCTACACAGAGCTCTTCTTCAAGTGTTCTAGGTCACTTGTCATTTAAAAACTCACACTTTTAGGAATTGTTTTTAGTTGTAGTTTCATTGATTCCTATAACAACTATCTGCATATAATACTCCCTCGGTGGGACTAGGTCCTGCAAGGTGATGAGCATCCTGGCCCTGATCCAGCACATGCTTAACTTTAAACACAAAGTAGTCCCACTGATGTAAATGATCACAGGTTACTGGTTAAATTAATAATGTGCATAAATGCTTTGCTGGATCAAGATCAGAGGGCTCAGTACCTTGCAGGATCAAACCCTGCAGTTTTGTCTGAGTAAGGCATGTGGGGTCAGTCCCTATGGGACTGGGAGCATGTTTCCCGGTGCAAATAAACAGACAGACGCTAGCTCTGCTCAAGCTAGCATGCTAAAAAATAGCAGTGTGGCTGCAGCAGCACGGGTGGTGGCTTGGATATGTACTTGGGTGGCTACTGCCCGCGTTGCGGTGGCCATACTGCTATTTTTAGCACGCTAACTCAAGCTGAGCTAGCATTGTCTGTCTACCTGTGCTGGGAGCCAGGCTCCCAGCTACATATAACCACACCCTAATTGTCTTTGTATGCTATCCTTAACAGCAATTTCATGAAGTTATGTTTTTACTGTCCAAATACAAAATTTAAAATGGTCTTATGGTTATTGCAGAGACTCTCCTCCCGCTGTATCCTATTATTCGTTACCCAGTATATTATCAACTTAAAAACATTATTATTACTATTACATATTGCAGTAGCAGCTAGAGGCTTCATCCAAGATCAGGGCCGCACTGTGCTAGGTGCTGTACACACATACATAAATAGACATAGCCGCTGCCCCAATGAATTTACAGATTAAATAAACAAGACAGACAAAGGGTGGGAGAAATGAAGTGTTGTTATTACCCTTTTACAAGTGCGGAACTGAGGCACAGAGAGCTTGCCTAAGGTCTGTGGCAAAAGTGGAAATTGGACCCAGATATCCTGAGTCCTAGCCCTGGCCCTTAACCACAAGTCCGTGCTTCTTTTAATATCTTATGAATTTAGGCAGCTGGTGTTTTTAGCATAGAAGCTTAAAAGTTGGAGGGAAATAATCAAACTGATAGTTTTTTGTTTAGTCAGTCAGATTTGTACACTTCATTTTTTTCCTTTGGCTTCCTGGCTGCTAGATTATAACTTTATATTGAGGTTCTCTCAGATGTACTTGCAATTTAATCAGATTTTAATGTAACTTTTAAAAATTTATTCTATCTGCCTTCCTTAATGCAGTAAGGATGAGCAAGGACCCTGCTTGGTACATCTACTGCCATGGAGACCTTGCTGGTCAGGGCAGAATACCATTAAGCAATCAAAGGGCATAATGGTGGGAAAACCATGGTGAGAGTCCCAGTGCTGCATCTCAGAACAGGGAAGCTTGTGTGTGTGACAAGAGTGCAGTAATGGACAGGACCTTGGCCATTGAGTTTCGTATTTTTTAGCTAAAATAAGACTTCGATAGAGCTTGCTCAGAAGCAGAATATATTTGTCAGTATTTTGAGATTATTGTGAATTTGTGGATAGAAGTACTGGTTAGTGCAGGGGATGGCTGGGTTTTATTTCCAACTCTGCCACTCTATGTAAGCTTGGGCAAAACATAGGCCATTGATCTAAGCTCACTGAAGTCAATGGGAGTCTCCTAGTCTGATTGATCTTTGAGATCAGTGAATAATGAGGGTGCTCAACACTATTTGAAAATCAAGCCAATATAACCTTTAGAAGTGCCTTTAAAAATTAGTTATAAAGAAAAGTATTCCTCAGCAGCCATGTTATTTGTTTTAAAACAATACCACAAAACTATAAAAAACTATGCACAACACATTAGAGAAACTGAATCCTGAACTGCTTCACTACTTTCCACCCACATCATCTACCTAGTGATTTCATGTTTTTCTTTGTTGTATATCTGCGCGATCCTGTATGGAAGAGATACATTCCTCCCATGACATTTGAAATTCTTTAGCTTTGTTGCTTATAACTAAGATTTCCACATCAGGCAACTTCTGCTATGTCAACAAGCCAACCTTCTAAAATTAGGATACAAGGTTTTCTGTCTGCTAAGGATCAAGTTCTTTGCATAACCAAAAGAAATTGCAATCTGTTTTTTAAATATTTTGTAGTCCCATATACTGAAGAAAAATCCTATAGCAAATATAATAGCCTCTTCTAGTAACTTACGATTCCATGTTTAGTGTTTGCTGTTCTATGCTATATACAATAGACCCAAAATACACACAAATATTCAGCAAGATTCACTCAGAAAATGCTGATGTATTATTCTTAACTTGGGCCAAATCCTAACCTTGGACACACATGTGAAGCTTCCTTTAACTTCAGTGGAGCTGTGCATGTGCCTCCAAAGTTAAAATTTGGTCTTGTATATTAGTCTCTACCCATTAGGACTCTGTTAATACTTAAACAATTTCTACTTTACTATGATATACCTCCCCTTTTATGAATTAAAGAGAGCAGGAACTGTATAAGAAGAAATACAGACAAGCAAATACAAAAATGTCAGTGATGGTTAAAAGAAAAAACAAGCATGGAGAATCATATGGCTTAGGACAATCAACAAATACCTACAATATGGAAGGAAGATAAGGGAAGTTGGCACACCATAATCCTTATGAGAACAAAATCAAATATGTTTTGTTGCTGAGGAGAGAGTTGGGGTCTAGCTACACAGCATGTGTGTTATTATACACTTATGATTATTCTCACCATTATATGAAACAATACAAACTAATCTATGGCCTGCTTACACAGTCTGTAAGAAGTGTGTAAGCTCCCACTGGCTGTTCAGCAGGGTGCAGGCAGAAGGGGATGCAGAGGTCACCTATTCTGTGGGGACTGCAGTCCTGCTTGGTGGGGTGGAGACCTCCTGTAAATGAAGTTCTTGTGCCAATTTTAGCACCGGCCAGTGGATCCTGTTCCTCTTCTCTTCCCTTGCTGCCTACCCTAAGTCTGCAGTTATCCCTCGTGTAGTTGCCCTACATGGGAAATGGTAGGGCGAGTAGAATTATTAAATGCTACCTTTTTGCAGAGATGATGTGTGTGTATGGGGGAAAGGAAGACACATTTCCTCTTTTCTTACCCACCACCTCCAATCGGCACGTGGAGGGGTTCTTTACCCAGACTATGACTTGTCCTCACATAATTTCAGGGCTGTCAGCAGGGGATGCTTGCTTCATCCAGAAATCTCTACTGTTGTCAGCCAACCTGGGAGAAATGCCCTTTCCCAAGATGTCAGGAGAACACTGCCTTGTCTGGCACCACCCTCAGTTCCCTGGCAGCCAGGGGTAAGAGGCAGAGCCATGGGCTTCCAACAACAGTGTAATGACTGCCAACCGCAACCTTTCTGTGCTAGTTTTAATACCACTGACATGTTACTGATTTTCCTGCCTCACCATGCCTTCCAGCTACTGAACTTAACACTTCTTTCTCTCCCTTTGGGCCTAATTCCTGCCTCCCTGCTCATGCGCTTTTTCCATCCATCCTTCCAAACATCCTCTTCCTCTGTCACTTCCTCTGTCTCAAACCAATATCCCCATATCCAACCCCAAAATGTCTCAGTTAGAAGCATCTTATTAACAGCTCATTTATTTTTAAAAGTGAGGATGAAATCCTGGATCAATTTAATTCAATGGCATAATCTTACTGATTTCAGTGGGGGCAGGATTTCACGCTTGATTTTTAACAATTGTGTCTCTGTACCCTCATCCACCACCTGAAACCTTTAAGGGTAGGTCTACACAGCAACTAGACACCCATGGCTGGCCCGTATCAGCCAACTCGGGCTCACGGGGCTCTGGCTGTGGGGCTGTTTCATTGCTGTGTAGTGTTGTCTTATTATTATTTGTATTACACAGCTCTAGGCATCCCATCCAAGCATCAGGGACCCATTGTGCTAGGCACCGTACAGACAAATGACAAAGGAAACAGCCTGTGCCCCAGAGTGCTTGCAATCTAGGTGTTAGGGTACAACAGGTGGATGAAACAAATAATTAGGGTGGGTGGGAGTAACATGAATAGAAATATGAAATAATATGAATAGAGTTTAGCAGAAAAACAGAAGTCCCCAGAAGACTTACAAAATTGCTAACAGAGAACCTGATTCTGCTGTCCTTGACTCAGTCAAAACTCCTTTTGGCTTAGCCAGTGAAAAGGACTCCAAGATCAGGCCCAGAAATAACAGATTCAGAGACAAAAATGGCAGTTAAGGACATAAAAGTTGAGGCATCAGGACGTGCTCTTTTTATGCCAAATATTAACAAAGGATGGCTTATTTTGAATAGCATTGGGTTCATTAAAAATAAACACTTTGCTGACCTTTTGGGAGTGTTTGTGAATTAAAGAGGGAATCCTTTCTACTGAATAAAGATTTTTACTCTTTTTTTTCTCTCCAAAGTATGATATTCTTTCCTTATTAAACCTCTGCAGAAAAGATCCCTCTGACTTATAAAGGAACTGAACAACTATTTAAGGGTCACTTCAAATTGCCCGTGCTGATCCTTGCATTGTAAGACTCTTTCAACTACAACAAAATTAACACATGAGGATGTATCTGTGTATCTGTAGCTTATAATATTATGATTCTGTAGTCAGCTCTATATGATTGTCTTTTTCAGGGTTAAACATGAACATTTCCACTATAAACAGCAACAGAGAGTCCTGTGGCACCCGTTAGTCTATAAGGTGTCACAGGACTCTTTGTTGGTGTTTACAGATCCAGACTAACACGGCTACCCCTCTGATACTTCCACTATAGAAAACTAAACTTTTCCATTTCCTTTATTTTAGGTTTCCTTTGCGTGATCTGTAAACATGTCCATGGATCTGCTATGTAAGTAAACTTCCCTCCTAATAAATGTTAGTACCACATGGCTTTATTGGAATGGTCAGGTGTGCTCAGGACTGATGTTTCATTTTAAATTGAAGAACTATTTTTATGTTGGTGTATTTTGTGAGACATCTGCGGAACACTATTGTTAGTGAGTAAGACTACTCTTGGAATAAGGTACTACTCGCCGTGATTAAGGTTGTGAAAATCAGTTGAAGAACAGACACAAATTCATTGAGACACCATCAACTTAAAAATCACACTTCTGTCTAAAAGTGTTTTATCTGCCTTTGTTGCAAGTGAACCTAAGATTACAATAAGCTTTCTTTCTTTCTTCATTTGACACCATGTTCTGTATTAATTATTTCACTATTGTCAGTTTTCTTTGTTGTATACCTGCCTTTCACACAGCGACAGAGGGGAGACAAGAAGAAAAATAGAATTGTAAAACCACAATAATTGTCAGAGAAACTCAAGGAAGGTGTGGCAACTGAGACTATTTTTTTAAGCACATTTTTTTAGGCTGACTGGATTTCAAGTAGATGGTGTCCCTTTACTTGATTCAAAGGGAAGGAGATTGCCTGGCGGCAAACAAGCTAGTACTTACCGTATATACTCATTCATAAGCCAAATTTTTTTAGTAAAAAGGGGAAGCACCCCTAGCTTCTCCCCCATCAAAACATTTCCCCACCGGTTGCTGTCCCGGCCTGTCAGGGTAAGCAGCTGGCGCGCCGGGACACTTGGTTTACTTAGGTTTACCTCCGTGCCTGTGGACGCTCGAGGTAAACAAGCCATCTCGGTCCGCCAGTGGCTTATCCTGATGGCCTGGGAGCCAAAGTTTGCTGACCATTTTTACTTATCCATCTTGTGGGGGGGAGGCGGGGAGGGTCGGCTTATAAACGAACCAGGTTATGATCGAGTATATACGGTACATATTCCTGAAGATCACAGAATTATCTGCTGAGGACTGAGCTGTACGAGTGTGGCAGTGTTGGGGCATGTGATTACATTACACTTGTCTGTTAACATGGTTAAAGCAAAACTGTTCTATTTTGTGCTATATACAGCAGTAGCTCTTAATCTTTCCAGACTACTGTACCCCTTTCAGGAGGCTGATTTGTTTTGCATACCCCAAGATTTATCTCACTTAAAAACTACCTTCTCTTTGAATCGCTCCACTGCATCAAGTTCAAGCTTCTTGGCATTGCCTTCAAGTCCCTACACAACTCCATTCTGGCCTGACTTTTTTGACTTGTCCAAGTATTAGACTACTTTTATTGTGATGCACCCTGCCATCTCACTCTACCAGTGGTGGGCTGTCTACATCTCCAGTAAACATCTACTTTTTCTTCCACAAAGCCCTTTCTGAGGTGGTATGCAAAATCACTCTTCTCTCCTTTACATTTTCCTGCAAACCCACTTCATCTGTGATGCCTATGATAAACTCTTGCCTATTAATTTCTACTTATTTTTTATATTCTATCCATTTATCTCACGCAAACAATAAAATACCATGTGTCTGTCTGTCTGTGTGTGCTTAGTTATCTGCCTTTCCATATATAGGTGAAACACAGTCACTAAAGAAGTGAACTGTGGAAAAGAGGGGATGTGACTTGTAGAGGAGGGAAAGCTAAGATGAAAGTGTAGTGTCTGTTCTTATCAGAAATGTATTGTATCAGATGTGAGTGATTTCCATAAAAAGAATAAAGGAAAATTTAGATTTTTCTTGCAAATTGAAACCAAATAATAGATGTATATAGGCTAATAGTTGGCAGATAGCAACTAATCTTGGAGGTGATATACCTGCTTTAACACAGTTATTTGAGAAAGTACATTTTATGCACGCAGCAACTAATTGGAGATATTGGTGGATGATTTAGTGCTCTTTAGCAAGTATAGGAAAACCTCAGACATAAAGATTTATAATGTATGTATATACTTGGCGATATTGTGTGTAACAAGGAAAACTCCCGGTTTTGGACTCCTAGCATCTTATTTTTCTGATTTGTAATTGACATCATAATGCTGCTGCTTTTGTTTCTGCTCCAGAGATTGTTTTCCTGGAAGCAGAGACTTTTTTTTGTGTCATGATAGGCTGGCACAAATAGTGGTCCATGTTTGGAGCATTAGTTCTAAACCAGATCTGCCATGTGGCAGGGAGCTTGCCAGCATGTATTGCTCAATTCTTGACACACAGTTCCCAGTCACATCTAAGTGTAATGAGTAATAAAAGCATGACTAATCTGTTTTCCCCCAATTCAACTGTGCTAAACCTTATCATATGTATTATAATTACATTATTATTATTTGTATCGCCATAGCTCCTAAGAACCCTAGTCTTCTAATGAACAAAATTGGAAGGTTTACTCAAGAAACCTCCTGGATTAGACTTGGCCACGGTCTCCAGGCCTCATTCCTGTAATAGCTAACTTAGAAAGTTTCATCTGGTTCAGAACACAACAGCTTCTTTCTCAGCAGCACATGCACATTACTGGAGTTCTCTACTCTTTTCTGTGTATTTATATGACCTTCATTACCGTAATATCTAAATGCCTCTCTGTCATTAAGGTAGTTATCCTCCCAACACCTCTATGAGATGGGGAAGTGCTATTCTCCCCAGTTTGTAGATGGGGAATTGAGGCACACAGACACTAAGTGGCTTGCCCAAGATCATACAGGACTTTTATGACAGAGCAGGGACTAGAACCTGGGTCTTTGGTGTTCTAGGCCCACCCTGCTTAACCCCAGGCCATTGTTTCCTAGCTTCTTAGGACATGTCTTCACTAGCCAGGTTAAACGTGCCCGTGTAGTCCCGGCACTAGCACTGGGAGAGAGCTCTCCCAGTGCTGTAAAAAAACCACCCACATGAGGGGAGCAGCTCCCAGCGCTGTAGCACTGTCTACACTGCCACGTTACAGCGCTGAAACTTGCAGCGCTCAGGGGGTGTTTTTTCACACCCCTGAGCGAGAAAGTTGCAGCACTGTAAAGTGCCAGTGTAGACAAGCCCTTAGTGAGTATCAGGTCAAATTCAAGGTTCCTTTCCCCTTTTTCTAAGCTCATTTTGGGACTGGCCCCAGCTGTCTGAGGGTGTGGCTACTCTACGTGATCAAAGGGCTCCAGTCCATTGGGGCAATGGCAGGGGCGAAAGTAACTTGAAGGATTTACTGGTACGCTGGAGTCCGGAGCAGGGCGGGGCCTCAACCCGAAGAGGGCGGGGCCTTTCAAGATTTAAAGGCCTTGGGGCTCCAGCTGTGGCTGGGAGCCTGAGGGCCTTTAAATCACCCCGGAGCTACCAGCTGCAGAGGCGGCTGGGAGCCCCGGGGCTCAGGGGTGAATTAAAGGGCCTGGGGCTCCGGCCGCTGCGGAGCTCCGGGTCTTTTAAATCACTGTGGGAGCCCTGCTGCCACTGTGGCAGGGCTTGGGCTAGGGCTGGGGTAGTGGTGGCAGGCCTCCGGAGGCGATTTAAAGGGCCTGGGGCTCCGGCCACTGTGCGGAGCCCCGGGCCCTTTAAAGCGCTGCTGGAGCTCCAGCAGCGGGGCTTGGGCGGTGCTTTAAAGGGCCTGGGGCTCCCTGCAGGGGTCGGAGCTCCGGGACCTTTAAATGCCAGCCCGAGCCCAGCTGCCGGAGCTGCAGTGGCTGGAGCCCTGAGCCCTTTAAATCACCGCCGGAGAAGCCAACTTACTTTCACTGTCCTCTGGGCAATGGAACTGTCAACTTCAGCAGTGAAACTTGCATGTGCAGGAGAAAGCTTTGTCTGCTGCTGGTTCACCTCTATGGAGTTATCTCCAAAAGAGATCAGGAAGATCATGAACCTCACACCAAGCCTCTCTTACGTAACTCAACAAAATTCACATTAAATACATGTGCACGCGCACATACACACATCCCCTAAAACAATGGGGTGCAAAGAGAGAGACACATTCTTCTTGTATTCACTTTAATAAGTTTGTGAGACACTCAAATGACACAGTGATGGGCATAGCATAAGAATCTAAACCGATATATACAGAACTTGAAAAAATCCACCCCCCCCATGATGAGTAGGAAGCTTCCCTGAGTGAGAGCCATCAGCATTTGCAGAATCTAAGTTTTAATTAAAATCGTTGCGAAGATAGCTGTCTTAGAGAGAACTGAATTTAAAACAATGCTCTGCTGTCTTCCTATGCCTGCTGACTGACAGTGCTCTTCTTGTGCTCCTCTCTTTCACATACTGCAGCAGAGTGAAATTAATAAGACAAGTCAATTTCATCGCTGTTATTTGACACCCTAGGGGCTGCAGCGAGACTATCAAGAACCAGGGCAATTTCCACTGGGAACACTGCATTTTCAGGGTTGGATGCTTGCCTCTGCAGCTCTCTAGCAGCAAAGATCAGGATGAATCTTGCCACATGTAGGGAATGCTATAAGAAAGAGAGTAGTTGAAGGACCCAGTGACAGTACATTGATAACATCTTTTTAAATAAAAGGTATACAGAACAGAAGGTGATGCCAATGGGTATGGGTAACTTCATTCATTACACCAATATGAATATGGTGCATCAAGATGGATCCAAATTCTGCTGCACAGTCCCCTGAGTTCTGCAACACTCTGGTGCAGTGAACTGAAAGTTCTGCAGCAGCTTAAATAAAAACTAGAGATTTCTTGAAATATTAAATATGAAAATGAATAAGACAAACAGTGCAGTAGCCTCATGTATTTTGATATTAAATTACATGTATTTTACATTTTCAGATTTTGATATGATACTGATGTTTTTATTGACATCATAACATTGGCAGCACTGGCATTTATCAGTGGGGAGACAGGAGGATTTGGCCGCTGGTCAGGGGACAATTTGGGGTTTGAGGCTTTGATGGAGGCATTTTGGGTTAAGTGAATTAGGTGGATGGTTCTCCTAAAATAATTAGCAGTAAAAATAGTTCAGTTGACGTTTTAAGATGTTTCCTTTAGGTTCCAGAGTTAACACTCCATTGACATGAATGACACAGGGTATGTTTACACTATGGGATTAATCCGAATATACAGAATTCGAATTTTGGAAACACATTCGACTTTATACAATCTACGCGGCCACACTAAGCACATTAATTAGGCGGTGTGCGTCCATATACCGGGGCTAGCATCGATTTCCGGAGAGTTGCACTGTGGGTAGTTATCCCATAGTTCCCGCAGTCTCCCCCACCCATTGGAATTCTGGGTTGAGATCCCAGTGCCTGATGGGGCAAAAAACATTGTCGCAGGTTGTTCTGGGTACAGCCTCACCCCTCCCTCCATGAAAGCAACGGCAGACAACCGTTTCGCGCCTTTTTTCCTGGGTGAACACAGCAGATGCCATACCACGGCAAGCATGGAGCCCGCTCAGCTCAAGACAGCAGTCATGAACATTGTAAACACCTCGCGCATTATGCTGAACCAGGACCAGAAAAACGAGGCAAGGAGGCGGCGACGGCAGCGTGGCGACGAGAGTGATGAGGACAAGGACAAGGACATGGACACAGACTTCTCTCAAACCGCGGGTACCGGCGCTTTGGAGATCATGTTGTTGATGGGGCAGGTTCTATCCGTGGAACGCCGATTCTGGGCCCGGGAAACAAGCACAGACTGGTGGGACTGCATAGTGTTGCAGGTGTGGGACGATTCCCAGTGGCTGCGAAACTTTCGCATGCGTAAGGGCACTTTCATGGAACTTTGTGACTTGCTTTCCCCTGCCCTGAAGCGCAGAATACCAGGATGAGAGCAGCCCTCACAGTTGAGAAGTGAGTGGCGATAGCCCTGTGGAAGCTTGCAACGCCAGACAGCTACCGGTCAGTCAGGAATCAATTTGGAGTGGGCAAATCTACTGTGGGGGCTGCTGTCATGCAAGTAGCCAAAGCAATCATTGAGCTGCTGCTACGAAAGGTAGTGACTCTGGGAAATGTGCAGGCCATAGTGGATGGCTTTGCTGCAATGGGATTCCCTAACTGTGGTGGGGCGATAGATGGAACCCATATACCTATCTTGGCACCGGAGCACCAGGGTACCCAGTACATAAATCGCAAGGGTTACTTTTCAATGGTGCTGCAGGGGATGTTTCACCAACATCAACGTGGGCTGGCCAGGAAGGGTTCACGACGCTCACGTCTTCAGGAACACTACTCTGTTTAAACGGCTGCAGCAAGGGACTTACTTCCCGGACCAGAAAATAACCGTTGGGGATGTTGAAATGCCTATAGTTATCCTTGGGGACCCAGCCTACCCCTTAATGCCATGGCTCATGAAGCCATACACAGGCAGCCTGGACAGGAGTCAGGAGCTGTTCAACTACAGGCTGAGCAAGTGCAGAATGGTGGTGGAATGTGCATTTGGCCGTTTAAAAGGTCGCTGGCACACTTACTGACTCGCTCAGACCTCAGCCAAACCAATATCCCCATTGTTATTGCTGCTTGCTGTGTGCTCCACAATCTCTGTGAGAGTAAGGGGGAGACCTTTATGGTGGGGTGGGAGGCTGAGGCAAATCGCCTGGCTGCTGATTACGCGCAGCCAGACACCAGGGCGATTAGAAGAGCACACCAGGAAGCGTGGCGCATCAGAGAAGCTTTGAAAACCAGTTTCGTGACTGGCCAGGCTACTGTGTGAAAGTTCTGTTTGTATCTCCTTGATGAAAAACCGCCCCCTTTATTGATTCATTCACCGATTTCGGTGCTACTCCGTTCGTCGGGGAGGAGTACAGAAATCGATTTTAAGAGCCCTTTATTTTGAAAGAAATGGCTTCGTTGTGTGGACGGGTGCAGGGTTAATTCGATTTAACGCTGCTAATTTCGTATTAAACTCAATAGTGTAGACCAAGCCACAGTTCACATCTCTCGGGGCTTGTTTCATGTTGTGTGCAGAGTCCAGTCACATTTTCAAGGTTATCTTCCTAAACATGAGGACTAGAAACATAATAATAAAGAAGAAATCTTAATCTTAAGAATACAATTGTGCTGCAAGGGGTGGATTCTACAGAAAATTTCACAGACACATAATACAGACCAACATGCCCACAGCTCGAACATCAGTAGCAGTGTCAACAAACTTTGGGAAGTAAACTGAAAACCAAGGTCATAATGAAATTTTAATATGATAAATGAATGAGACAGCGAATAACTCTGACTAGTAGCCTTAACCTGGGAAATTAAGAAAAGAGATAAAGTTTATTTATGAAATGTCAGACAGTTATTGAAGCTTGACTGACCAGGGAAGTAAGTAACTTCCCTTGGAGCTTGTTTTCTTTCTTACCTTGGATGAACTAGTGGGCAGTATATTATGCTGTCTGAATGTGTGAGTTTGTCACTGTTTGTTAGCATTCTGCACTGTCACCGAAATGTAGGAAGCAGATGAATTTGAATGAACCCTGAAGTGGTCTGCAGTGCCCTTTCCTTGTCTTGAGGAAACCTGTTGCTGTTCATCTCTGCCAGGCCTAGTGAAAACAATGAAGGAGAGGAGGTGGGTCTTTGATCTCTTTGTTGTATTGGCTCCTCGGGAACTCTCTGAAATGAATGCTCTGTTTTCCTGAAAAACCGAATGGCTATGCCTAACTAGCTTTGTGAAGCCCTGGGGAATTTGCTGCTTCTGTTTATTGACAGCTGAAAGGAGCACATGGTACTGAATGGGTCCTCTTGTGAAAACAAGGCAGAGCAAAGTTAGACTTTAGTTTAACATGGGGGTATTTGGAAAATAGTGCTGAAGGAGGATGACATGTTTCCTGCCATCCTGCACTAGAGTAATTCTGTCTAAAAATAGAATTTGCAATCTGATAAGAGCTGTTTCAGTTTTACTACACATAATAGGCTTGTGAAGTGTTTATACTGTATTATTCTTAAATGCAAAAAGTTTGATCTCACTGTATTCTTTCCCGTGAAACATATAAATGACAGTAGCTTGTTTCTTAGCTTTTCTTTTAAACAAAAACAGAAATAACGAGGACTTTTAATGAAAGTAAAAAGGTAATTTTTCTTTGATTGACATTTAAGGCTCTCTTTCTAAATTAAGTCCCTACCCTTCATTCATTTCTGTAGGCTGTAGTATTTATATGCAGTTCTTTACATGTATGAGAATTAATTGAACTGCATTGGATTTTTCAGGGACCAGTGTATATCACCACCTTAATATTCACAGATAGGATAGTTGATTAATAGGCCTATTTAGCAGGAAACCTAGAATCCTCAGAACCTAAGTATTGTTTGTAAAGAAACCTCTCTACCTTTGCTTTTCCATTTAGGTGCACCAAAGGCAGGAGTAGGGTTTGCCATCACTGATAATTTTTGCAAAAAGAACAGGAGTACTTGTGGCACCTTAGAGACTAATGAAGTACTCCTGTTCTTTTTGTGGATACAGACTAACATGGCTGCTACTCTGAAACCTGATAATTTTTTATTACTTTGGGGTGCCAATTGTTTTCTGTAAAAATATAGAGAAGAAGATAACCAAGGACCTATGTTTTTCTGTTTACATGTTCAAAGTTATCGTCAGAGGAAAGGAATCCCCCAAGTAACTGAAATGTACATTTACTAATAAAAACAGTAAGAAACAAAACCTGACAGTATTTGTATTAGTTTCAGTGGTGATCAAAGTAAAAGGCTTTTGGCTCATGAAACTACATCTTTCAGATATGACAGATGGACTGACTGAAGACAAAAAGCTATACAACCTACCAGTAGTTTCCTTATATACCAACTTAAATCCAAGTGCAACTTGAGATGAAATGATAGTTGTCACGATGCCTACTAGTTACAGTGGGAAGCGGCAGTCAGGATTCTTGCATTATGGCACTTATGGTACTTAAATATGAATGTAACTTTAGTGCACATGAATAATCCCATAGACTTTGATGGAACTGCTCACATATTTAAAGTTATGCATATGCTTAAGGAACTTGTTCAATCTGGGCCTATATTCCCATCTCTGGCACTGGTTTGCTGTAGGACCTTGAGCAAGTAACTTTATTGTTTTTTGTCTCAGTATCCTCTTGTGTAGAACAGATAACTCTTACCTACTTATCTCTCAGAGGTGTTGAGATTTAATTTACTAATGCTTGTAAAATGCATTGAGATCTTGTGAATGAAATAGTGGTATTGCAGAGTATATGTATGTAAGTTTGCAGGTTTTGCTTTTATATCCCCAAAATTTTCAGGACCCCCCCCTCAAAACAAACAAAAAAGAACAAAAAAAAACCCAAACACCTGTGTACATGATTTAGGCAGAGAAGTAAAAATCTGCACCTCAAGCAGAGTGCTTGCTATGTTTGTTGACCCAACATTTATTAAAAAAAAAAAAATGCACCCAGATCACCACTTGCTCTAGCTCTATTAGTACAGTGGAAGCAAGTATAGCAATAAGTTAGGGAGGAATGGGACATTGGGAACAAAGGCAAACATCCTCAAAGGTATTTAAATGCCTAATTCCCACTGGAATTTAGGTGCCCAAACACCTTTGAGGATCTGGGCCAAAGTGACTAGAAAACTATATCTTTTCACTAACCAGATACTGTATTCTTCATTTTTAGTTTTTATTTCATTTGCAGATGTTTCCTAATGAGAGAATTAACAGGGCTTTATAGTGAAATGGCACTCTAAACTCAGATTACAGTATAACTACGGGAAGGAGAAAACAAAGTCTTTATTAAAACCAAAGGTGTATGCGTACGTGACTCTCAAACTCACAGACATCTACTCAAAAACCCCTTCTACCCAAAAAGGATAATTCTTGTATGGAGTCATCACACATTATGACCAAATCCAAGCCCTGAGGAATTCAGTCACTGCTAATTTTGTTTTGGTCTCCCGACCAATCATGCTATTTATTAGAAAAACTGGTTGCCAGTTTTTTAGCAACCTAGCTGGCAAGGCATTAGATTTAGAGTATTGTCTTATGAACCTGCTAAGATCTGGGAAGCTGTCAGAAATGTAATTCCTTAGAAGTTTATTCTGGACCTGTAATGATGACTGTCTAGAAGTACAATAAGACAAGTAAATGGAAACACAGCACCTTGGTTGGAAAGACAGGATTGCTGCTTTATCTATTTATGAACTGGACTTCTCAATTTTATTTAATGTATAACACAACCTCTCCACTCCAAAACTAAAATAAAAAACTCTGCCTATGCTTCCGTTTGGATGTACAGCAAATGTTTAAAGTTCTTGTGAAGAAAGTAAAATACATGTGTAAATATTTGCAGGGCTGGTATCTTAGGGAACTGACCAGTGAAACAAGGCATGCAATAGGAATAAACAGAAAACAGAGACTTATCCAGGATAGAGCTGAGAGATGCCATGTCTGAGTTAAAACTAAAACACATAGTAAAAAGATCCTGCTTGTTATATAAATTAGACATTTCTTAGTCTAACTGAAAATATCTGTTGGGAGGGAATGTTTTTGTTTTATCCATTAGTTATAGCCTCTTTGACATCACTCATGATGTAATAAAGGTCAAAGCTACACTGTTGGGCCAAGTAATGACCTTCACTTATAAGAAGAACTTTATGAAAAGAGGCTCTGTCTGATCAAGATTGTTCATGTGTGAGTATCCTATCCAAACATACACTTTGGAACTCATTACAAACATGTGTTTTTTTCTTTTGAGTGAATTTAGTGCTGGTAGCAGGTGTCAGACTTTCTACTCTGGAGGCTGAAGTTTTCTAATCAGAAAATAAATACAATCTTCTCCTCATGCCATCATGCCAACTCCCTGAATCACCACTAGAGAGAGGATAGTTCACTCTCCACACCCACTCAGTCCTTTACCCTTCTGTTGAGCCTGCCAACATGTGCCAATGGGGATGGTTGGCTTTTTAAAAATATACTGTGGAGACCTGTATACTGGGAAGTGGAGTGAGATCACCAACTTAATTTCATTTAGGTCATCTGGTTGTCATCTGGTAATAAGTTTCAGTCACGAATGATCTATTGTTTCGACCCAGAAGAGAGAGCTTCAGTATTCCCCATTATAAAAGTTTCTTCACAAGGAAAAGCATGAAACTTTTTTTTTTTTAAATGGACGTTTTGATTCTACAACATAATTTTGTAGCAAGCGGAGGATTCCATAGCAAATTTGGGGTATATAGAATACCTAAGGCCCTGCTTCTAACTGTTATTTTGCCAATTTCTTCCCAGTGTCATTATTAAATGCTGATATTAATATTTATTTGTTCCGTCTCTGTGTCTAGGAAATTTATTGGTGTAATTCTGAGGCATCTTATGACAGCATATGCCCAGCATTTACAGAGCGGACTTAATAAAATTGCAGACCTCCCAACAGTCTTGGGGTTTGCAGAAAATGTCTCACTTTGACTGCTCGTCCCAGTTAAAGGAGAACGTTTCCCACATTTGGGGGGGGGGGGGGGGGGGGAGGGGGAGAGAAAGAGGGACAAGTTTGCTCCAGGGACCTCATTTGAGAGGGCTCCCAAACCTAGTAGTGTTGCAACCTGGCACATGGGGTCGCAGCGCCACGCATGTTTGATCTGGCTGCCCCTTTGTAGAAGGAGGGGTGCCTGCTCTAAATTTGAGTGGTGCTCTGTCCCGTTTTAGTCACTTTAAATGTTTGGAGGTATGAAATTAAGCACCCAAAAATTAAAGCACTCACTGAAGCACTAGTTATTTTTGCAAATCTTCGCCAAAACTTTTGAACCTGTATTTCTGTGCCTTATGCTGAGAGAGAAATGGAAAACAACAATTACAGCTATGTTCAGCACATTCAAGATTGTACTTAAATTGCTGTACCCCCAAAAGAACCCTGGGCCAGGTCCTTGCTCAGTGTGGGACCTGAGGGGAGGTGGAGAGTCCTAATCAAACTCCCCCAGTCCCAGGGGTGGCCAGGAGCTAATTCAGCCCCAGTATGTTACAACAGGCTGTTCTAGCTATTTTGAAGGGCCATTCCATGATCTCAGGATCACTGAAGCATAAAGTTCTGGCTACCCCTGGACTCTGACTCCCATGCATCTTAGCACTGAGGTAGAGGATCTGGCCCCATTTCCAGAACTGCCAACCTTAAGAAATCAAAAGTCATGCGTCAGACCCTGGAAAATCATGAGTTTAAAAATAAAAACATTGAATGTTTTTCAGTCTGTCTCTTGACTTTTAAACTCCCCACTTCTTCTCTGCCAGTATGTGCGCGTGAAAGAATTTTAGGTTAAAAAGTCAACTTTTAATCTACATAAAAATGCATGCCTCTCCCTGGCTGCTCAGATGGAGACTCTGCTTACCCTCATCTCACCCGGAAGATAGGGAAACTGTCATCCGTTTTCTATTACTGCCTTGACTCTACCCCCTCCTGGTTTATTTCCTTTGATAAAAGAGGGGTGTGTTGGTGAGTAGTTTGAAAACCACTGACCTAATTAATGCACATGATTCACACCCGCACATAGAGCTTGTATTATTTTTTAGGGTTGAGGAGTTACAGATATACATATTAAATAACCTATACAAATTATTCATATATGTGATAACATCACATTGTAAAAAATAATATGGGATTGGGTTAGCCTTTTGCAAGAAGCAACGTTTCTCTGACCCCTTCCCCCGCCCCCCCCCCCTTCTCTGCCCAGAACTAGGCAGGGCTGTCCTGACTCCCACCCCCGTCCTGTTGCCTGCTTCAGACCTTCCACCCTTCTTCAACAGCCCTTCCCACCCCACTTCTGCTGTCTTCCCCCTACTCCAGAGGATCCCCCGCCCCGCATTCCCTTCTCCCCATCTGTGCCCCACCTCTCCTCGCCCCAGACCCTCTCCACCAAGTGGTTCCAGTTCAGAATTTTTTGGAGGGGAAGACAACATATACCTCAACAACCCTCCACCAGCCCCCTAAAAAGTCAGGTGCTAAGCAAATCCTGGGTGGCTAACACTGGTGTTTTGTGTCTCTGCACCTCACTTTTCAGCATGCAGGCTTGAACTCAGAGTGTTGACACCAAAATCCTGGACCATCCATAAGTAAAACTGCCAGCTTTGTTAAAACTCTGGATGCTGTGCGCATATGCCTGTGTACTCCTAAGTGCACATTTGGCTGGGTCAAAGCTGGAAAATGCCAGTGTTCTGTAGGGGTTGTTTCATGTAAGTATCATTCACTAGGAGATTTGGCAAGAAAAACAATCAACCTGCAAAAAGTCTCCCTAAAGGGAATTGCATAGTGTCTGAGACCAGCAGAAGATTACCTATGCAATAAGGCAATAAACTGTTTTTTCAACAAAATTGGCAATCATTTTTCTGACTGCTGCTAACTTCTCCCACTATTTCTGGAAGTAATTTTATGTGACTTCATGCCAAACCATTGTGGGAAGGAAGGAGAAAAGCTGAAAACAAGTCAAACTATTTTTCAATTTGATTTTTTTGAAACGGGCTCAACTTTCAGCAATGAGGGAAGTTCATGCTTATTAGAAACTATTACATGTAGACGACAGGAACTGAGTTCATTTGAACTATACCTATTATGCATATGAATTCTGATAGCAACCAAAAAAACATTGTAGCCCATCATAAGTGTGACACACATATTTTAGCCTTGAGAATAATCAGAAAAGGATAGTTTTTTTTACTTACCCTTCAAACAACCGAAAGTTAGATTTCAATTAATTTTCAATGGGAGAAATATGCTGAAAATTTGGATAAACTATTTGGTTTGAAAGAAGCAGAGAAAAATTAAACTTGATATGCCTTCCAGTTTCTGAAATCACCTCTCTTTTTATAAATGTTACCACAATATGTTATTTCTGTATTTTTCATAAAATTCAGCAAAAAAATTTGCTGTATTCACCATCTAGGTTGATTTCACCAATGTAAAATTGGTGGGTGAGTGAATCAGTGGCGAGAGGGAAAATTGAATTTTTTTATTATTATTTTTGATACATGTTTTTGTTTTTATTCCTATACTGCATGTATATATATGAAAAGAGAAACCGTAGAATTATACTTGTTGAACTGAAAAAGGTACTTACAAGATATATCAATGGAAAGATTTGCTTTAAAAAGCGTTAACTTTTTGAGTGTCGTTGTCTACTGCCATTAAATAATTGTTTGACCCTTCCCTCATATTAGTGGTGAAAATTGAAATAGATAAAATCAAAAATATGCTTAAAACCCATAATTTTGCACATTGGTGAAAATTTAAATAGATGAAAAACTCTTTAATGTCCATATTATCTGTTGAAATTATATTAAAATAAAAGGCAATTCTGTGAAGCCTATGTATAACAGATATCCAAAGCAATCTGAAAGAACAACTTCATAGAGTTTGATTTGATAACTTTTTTCATAAAGTGAACACTTCAAGTTTTTGATTACAATTGTGAAGTAAGTTGTCCCCAGATTTAAATATTGGAAAAATCAATATTTTATTAAAAAAATGAAAAGTAATAAATATTACTGTATTTAAAAACAAATGAGAACAATTGTTTTAAGAAAACATTCCCTTGCAGTGTTTGAAATCTAAACACAGAAGCAAGGATGACCTAAAAATGAAAGTGTCCATTTAAAAAAAGGGATTTCATTTATTTCCATAGATTACTTTTTGTGTCTCTCAGCTTGGATGTAGTGCATAAATAACAAATTGGAATTTTAAGATCACTGACTTTTAATAAAGTAAAGCATTATTAGTAATATAAATGTGTTAACTTATGCAATTAAAGAGACAAAATCTTAAAATCAAAGGTTATTTCTCATGGCCCTCCTAAATCAGAGGCTCACGCTGGGTCCGGTCCCAGCCCTCACTTGCTGCTGAGAAGCAGCTAGGAAGGCAGCAGAACCAGCTCCTAAATCCTCTGTTAGTGCAGGGTTGCCGTAGCAGTTCCGATGCCAGCCCCCAATGTAGAGGGCATAGCTGGGGGAAAGCGGATGGCTGGGAAGTCTTGGTGACTTCCAAGCTGCTAAACTCCTAAGTGTAAAATACAAGCGCAGTCTTTTGTCTTTTTTAGGAATGACTTTAGAATTATGTGGCAGGTGGGATGTGTGTGCAGGTCAATTATGTGTACGCACACACCCTCCCCTCCACCTAAATTTGATTACATTTTAAAACAGAATTTAAACTGTTGTATATAAGTGAGTGGTTCCATTCTGAACACCTCCTAAAATGTTCAGAAGTGAACCCCACTCCAGTACACCTTAGGAGCTCCAAAACTGAAGGTAGGTTTCATGGCTTTTCCTCAGCTGTGAATCTCCTAAAATGTGCCATAGTAGAGCTCCTTCCTACAGATTATTAGACGCAACTGGAAGACCCATTTCTTGTGTGTTTTAGGAGTTCAGCAGAGGGAGCCATTCTCCTACATATTTTAGGAGAATCTATTAGAAGACACCCACTCAGGAACACCTTAAGGCAGTGGCTCTCAACCTTTCCAGACTACTGTACCCCCTTTCTGGTGTCTGATTTGTCTTGCGTACCCCCCAAGTTTCACCTCACTTAAAAATTACTTGCTTACAAAATGGGACACAAAAATGTCACTGCACACTATTACTGAAAATTTTCTTCCTTTCTCATTTTTACCATATAATTATAAAATAAAATCGATTGGAATATAAATATTGTACTTACATTTCAGTGTGATACCTGAGCCTGTTTTTCACTTGTGAGCTTTGTCATTCTGGGAGGCAGTGAAACAAGAGCAACAATTAAGTTTTTCTCCACATTGAGTCTACTTCTACTCTTTGTTTTTGATGGCAGTCATAGCAGAAAATGAGACTTCACAAAGAGATATTGACCCAAAAGGTGTAACAACATCCAAAACATGGTTCCCAAGGTCAGTGTACTCTTTCTGTACTAAACACCAGAACTGGGTTAGTGTGGAGTCATTAAACTCCATTTGCAAACTACGGTCTGAGGACAGCTTAAGAAGATTTGCTTGCTGATTGGCAGAATGCTGCTAACATCTAACAAAATGAATGTGTTTCTTACTCAGTCGAGCTGAGCTGAGTAGTGTTGAATGTTGGGGAAATGTGACTTGAACTCAGATGTCAAATGGGCCAAATGATCTTTATTTGAAGCTTCAAGTGCTTTTGTAGAAATAGTTGAAGCTTTTTCATTTTAAGCTGGCAAGTCTGGAACTCATAAAACTTTCTTTGAAAAAATTCTACTGGCTTACCCTTATGCACAAGGTGTTTTATCTTCAAATGTCATTGCAAATGCGCCAGCTTGATACTATTATTTGATAGAGTTTCTCTGCAAAAGAAACACAAAGCTTGAGGTGGATCACTATTTGTAGATGTGAATTCAAAAGCAATATATTCCTTGCAGAACTGACAATGGGTGGTTGCTTTTTTTCCAGTCATTTTCAATTTCTTAACATTTTCACTGTTGCCACTACCGCTTCGTTTGAAACATCTATCCATTTTTACATCGCAACTGCATGCACATCATGATAACTGTAACATCATTAACATGCTTGCATGCATCAGTAAATGACATAAAACACATGCGTAATACTGGACATATATGCACTTTATGTTACCATATAATATATAGAGCAATATAAAAAGTCATTGTGTGTATGAAATTTTAGTTTGTATGGATTTTGCTAGTGCTTTTTATGTAGCCTGTTGTAAAACTAGGCAAATATCTAGATGAGGTGATGTACCCCCAGAAGACCTCTGCATACCCCCCGGGGTATGCATACCGCTGGTTGAGAACCACTGCCTTAAAGGTTTCACAACTGGGGAAGAAAGTCTTTGTGCCTTCCCCAGCAGGATGTGGCAGACATGAGGGCTACATGGATGTGAGATGTCTAGTTAATTAGTTCCAAATTATGGAATTTGCATTCACTATTTGAAATTTATTGAAAGGCATCTGAGTTTTAAAGTGCTGAAGACTTAACCTCTTTCTTTCTATATGTTTTTCTGGATCTAAGATTATGGAAAATAGTGTCCATTTATCTAATAATACAATGTGTGATGTTGTAGTAGGTCCTAGCCGGGGCTCGACCCTTCCGGACAGGAGGGGAGCCACACCGACTCACTACTGTGGGAACAAGTAGTCAGTTAGTCCCGAAACTCCGGCTCTTTAGTGCAGAGTCGGAGCAACCACAGTTAAAGCTCAGGCCCTTGACTGCAGGGGCTGAGCGAGCAAATAGTTCAGAGCCCAGGCCCTGGATCAGGGCGGGCAAACACAGTTAGGCCCAGGTCCTTGTTACAGGGGCTGAGCGAGCAAATAGTTCAGAGCCCAGGCCCTGGATCAGGGCGGGGCAAACACAGTTAGGCTCAGGCCCTTGTTTGCAGGGGCTGAGCGAGCAAAGAGTTCAAAGCCCAGGCCCTGGATCAGGGCGGGGCAAACACAGTTAGGCTCAGGCCCTTGTTGCAGGGGCTGAGCGAGCAAATAGGTCAGAGTCCAGGCCCTGGATCAGGGCGGGGCAAACACAGTTGGCTCAGGCCCTTGTTGCAGGGGCTGAGCGAGCAAATAGGTCAGAGTCCAGGCCCTGGATCAGGGCGGGGCAAACACAGTTAGGCTCAGGCCCTTGTTGCAGGGGCTGAGCGAGCAAATAGTTCAAAGGCCAGGCCCTGGATCAGGGCGGGGCAAACACAGCTAGACTCAGGCCCTTGTTGCAGGGGCTGAGCGAGCAGATAGTTCTGGTAAGGTACGCCTAGGCTTGCTGTAGCCGAGCGTTGGGTGAGGGGGAAGCCTGCCACCCGGGCAGGGGGTGGCAGGGGGGAACGCAGGCCCACCCACTCCACTGCGTTCCAGCCCGGGGCCCTAACAGCGGTTGCTGCCGCTGCTGGTCAGTGGGGTATCCAGGCCGCAACACACTGACATAGGCTCACATTCAGTTGCAGCCGGACCGGGGTCGGCTATCCCCGGGCTACTTCCGTGATCCCCCTCAAAGCCTACCTCGTTCGTTACGCCGGGATCGGGCCAGTCCATCTCCATGGGCTCCTCTCTGCCCGGGCTCGGCGGCAAGTCTGGTAGCTCTGCCGGGAAGTCCGGCCAATGGTCCTCAGGCGGCTCCTCTGGATAGCAGCAGGGGCGAAGGGGTTCGGGTCCAGTCTCACCCTCAGGGTTAGTGGGGTCCGGTTCCCAGGGGTTCTCCCAGTGGCGGGCGTGAACGGGCTCCGGCGGCTCCTCCTCGTAGCGGGCCCGGGGTAGCTCAGGCCAGCCAGGGTCCAAGCCCCGGTCTTCGACGGTCTCCTGGCCAGGAGCTCCCGGCCGCACGTCTGCTCCCTGCGGTGGCTGGGCACCAACTGAGCTCTGGCGGCCGGCCTTTATACTTCCTGTCCCGCCCCTTGACTTCCGGGGGGCGGGGACAGGCGGTGGTGGTCCCACCCACTCTGGTGCCGGCACGTGGGCTCCCTCTTCTGGACAGGAGGGGAGCCACACCGACTCACTACAGATGTATATTAAAGATTGTAGCTTAGTGCATTCACACAAGTGGGCAGAGTTAAGGTTATGCATTCACAACCTTCATTTTGTCATTTCCTGACTTAAGTGCTTAACTGTACAATCATAATAACAGTACTTAGCTCTTATGTAGCACTTTTCATGAGCCCAACCATAATGCTCTTTCAGTGTAAGACTATTTGTATGGCATAGAAAAATTAAGACTACATAAGACTAAAATAAGGAATGAAGTCATGGAGAATTTGAAAAAACATTCTGTAGTCTTTTTGTTTGATAAGGAATCAGTTACTATAGCTAAACATTGAAATTCAATAATTACAAGAAATTTTAGTAAGACTAAAAAATTAGACAAATTAAAATACTTCAAATAAAGTTCTTTGCCTCATAATTCTATAATTGTAGTTGATGAGCTATTCTACCACAATATAAACTGAATTAGTTATTAATCAATTCAAAGCTTCAGATACTTTACATATAAATGCACTGTGCACGCAAAGCTTAGAATATTGAATGTTTCTTTCACAAACACATTTTCTACAATGGAAATGTGTGGCTGTGGGCCAAGATAAAGGGAAAACTACTTGGGATTAACTGTTCACTAATTGAGTACTTTGAATTTCTGCCAAGGAAATTACATTCTGAAACAAGCTTTTCAAGCTCTCCAACAGTGAACTCTTCAGAGAAAACACAAAGCGAGAAAACCTCGTGTACTCTTAAGTAAGGAGAGCCAAGACTTGCATCCATTAGTGTTGCTGCTGTATTCTTCTTAAGTATCTGGTAATTTTAGAATAGGATTTGTTCATACTATTACGTTCCATCAGATGAAATATTGTGGGTCACAGTATAATAGAAAACAAATATGATTATGTACTGCAATTATAGTGTATGTTAGACAAATAAATTCTCCCAGGATGTTTTTCTTCAGCCATCAAAAAGCCTTCCAGTACATAAAAACTAAACGATAATAGGACAGAACAGTTTACTCTGGGATAAATTACTTGTTTGTTATGCAAATCTTACAATTGCAGTTAGACCAAGATTGGGAGTACTGTATATCTTGATCTTTGTTCATTGGTTACATTTAACATCTACTTCTAGCCTTTTCACCTGCAGAACAAAGTAAAAGTTTAAATACAGCTCATCTGGACAACATTTTGCTACAGAAACCTATTTAGAGGTTAGATTATTGCAGTTAGACATTCTAAAAGGAGTGCTTTTTCTCTACATTCAATGTGCTCATAAATTATTTTGTAATAATTGTGTGAACAATTGGTGTTGGCCTTTCAAAGAATTGAACTGGTCACTTGAAGGTGGAGGACACAGCAAATGTAAAAAGACATGGCTATAGTAGAATTTCCTGTCTTATGGTAGTTGAAATGAATTTGTTCAAAGGGTTTTTGCTGTCAGTTGTATTGTATAATATTTCTAGGCAACACATGGATTTAGTTTGGCTTATACTTCAAAAGCAGACAACCAGGCTTTTGAAATGGATAAGTCAGAGGACAAAGCTAAGAAGCCTGAGTGGACCTCATGGAGTCATCTGCCTATGCAACTTCCCTCCAGGCATTTATTTGGTGAGAAGGGGTGAATTTTTGCTATTTCGCTAAACTGGGTTCCAGACTCTCCTTTCAGCAGGAAATTAGGCACTGGAATAGGCCAGCATCTCATGGTTAAGTCAGACCTCCCCAACATCATCTCCAATTATGAGTGATGCTGAGAAATAATTTAGCTTCTCTGCAGTGTTCTGCCCTTCCTCAACTGGGCCTTGGGTTGCCTGGTGATTGGGTAGATCCATTGATTCTCATGTAGGCTTTCTGCTTCTGCTATACTTAAATAATTGCTTTTGTTTTTATGCTTTTGGATAACTATGGTTCACATTCTCTCCTAACCATATCCAATTATGGACCTTCTTTTCTACTCCTGTTAGGTGGTAGACCTTTGGGTCATTCTAAGACAAAGATCCCTTAAGGGAAGAAAAAATTCACTGGCCATTTGTAGGTTCTTTTACTGAGGGAAGGCCTCCACAAAGAGGTGTATCTTGTGTTGTGCTTGCAAAGAGACAAGCCACAAACTCATCCTGATCTCTTGTGTTAGGGAATTCCACAGCTGTAGGCCTGTTGCTGAAAATGCTAGGTATTTGATGCCTGACCATTTTACCCAGGGCTCAGTCAGCTGAAAAAGTGCAAGTAATTATAGTATTCACAGTGGGGTGCAAAAAGAAAGTGACAGTCCCTGAGGTAGTCAGCTTAAGTCCATTGAGTGTTTACAAAAGGAAAGCTCTGGGACTTTAACCCAGATCCAAAACTGGATGAGGGAGCCACTGTAGTGAAAACCCTACAGGTGAGCTGTACTCTCAATGATCCGTCCCATTTGGGAACTTAGCTGTTGTATTTTGGATCAGCTAAAAGTTGTACATGCCTTTGTGATCAGCCCTTAGTAGTGGATTGTAGGAGTCCAGCATAGAGTGATCTACCATGGCTAAGTCCTTTGATAGGAAAAGACCCCATTTTTTTGGTAGCCAAAAGATAACAACAATGGCCAGAAACAGTTTTTCTGTTTGGATGTCAGAAGTATGAACTGATATGTTTGGCTTCACTTCTATCCCTCACCCTGGCCAATGCTGAATTTAGCAAAATATCAGAAAATTCTTCCTAGAGGCAAGATCTGTTGGACTATTTATTAGTTTCCAAGGGAACACACAGAAGCCACATCATCTGGGACATTTAAAAATAGAGTGGACAAAGCACTAACAAAAATGCAGCGGGACAATCTTGTACTAACCAGTGCAGGGATATACTAAGTGACATGGCAAGTCTCTGCAGTTTCTGTGCTTTTTCTTACATGCTTACACATTGTCAAATAGTCCCGTAAACTTGAAATGGAATCCATTAATCTTGTTTAGATACACTTAATAATTTAAGGGGATAATGGTATGGAACAATAAAAGTTACTATTAAAATTGGGAAATAATTTTTTGGCAGAATATTTTTTTTCTGTCAAAACACATTTCCTTCTCACTCCCAACAACTAACACTCTGTAAAGTACACAGCATGTCTATGTCTGTTTCCTATAACAAAATGTTCTGTATTGCAGAAACAACTGAATTATCCATTTTTTACTTGAACAGCACAGTTAAAAGGATATATAGAACTGGTGTAAATTGTCACCAAGAAGTTGGTGCCACATTGGGACTGCGTAACTTACATGTTTCTTTCCTGGTAATGTTTTTAATTCAGTGCACACCTACTTGCAGTAAGTTACTCCAGGCAGGAGCACGTTTGCTGCATGGAACTGGCCTGCTCAGCTGGGCAGTTGCTATGTGAGCTCTCCCCACCAAGCAAACAGGAAGAGCAAGTTCAAAACTTCCTGGGGCTTTAACAGGAGAGGGGCGTTCACTTGTGTACCTGGAGTTCAAAATGGTGACCAAAGCGGTCATGGTGGGCATTGTGGGATACCTCCTGGAGGCCATTTAGGGTGATGTAAGCAATACAGTGTTTACAATGACACTGCATTGCTCTAACTTTGTTGCCCTAAGCTCTACTCCTTTCACCGAGGCAGTTTAATGTCGGCATAGCAGGTGAGTTAAAGTGGTAGGAGGAGCATTGCAGTGTGTACACCTCCATAGTTAGCTGCCTTAGGTTGACAAAACTGTGTAGTGTAGACATGGCTTTAGGGTCGATATAGGTAACACAGTGTTTACATTCATATTGCACTGACCTCAGGACATTGACCATGGCTCAACACTGATCAAGGAGATGGTGTTACTATGTTGGCATAATGGAGAGCTTTCATTGGTGGGAGATAAATTTAAGTGTAGACATGCACAGCCAGGTTGATACAAGGCAGCTTATGTCAACCTAACTTTGTAGTGTAGACTAGGCCTAAGATAGTTATGCAATTTTCCTCCCTATTTTAAGTTCTTCTAACTTTCCAAAGTTTGGTCTGAAATTTCTCATGCTTGTTTTCAGCGAGCCAAAGGTGATTTTTGTCGTTGTTGTTGAGACTTTTGGGTGAAGCCAAGTGGATTTTTTTTAAGATACTATGTAGGAGCAAGAAAAATGCTTTACAGGTTTGAATGTTTTGCCTAAGATGGTGTGTTTTTTTTTGGTGTCTTACTTTAAGCATTCAAATTTGGCGTGTTCATAAGTCTTCAAGGAGAAACATAATCTTTACTAAGATACTACATTAGAAAATGTTTCATTAAGAAATAGTGAAGTTAAAAGTGATAAAAATTTGCTTACTGTGATTACACACACAAATAAATTGCCTGTGAAGTGAAGTTTCTAGTTCCATATAGACTTGTAGGCACTTTTAGTCTGCTTGTAGGGAAGATACTTTATTTGCATACTGTCAAATATATTTATGGTAATATATAGAACAGCAACACCCACATAATGATCAACCTCTATCTATGTTGGAATGGTGGCTGGGAAAGAGAACCAAAGACAGAACTTTGTTTAGATTTCTTGTAGAATTTACAGGGGCTGAATTTTCAGAAGTGCTGAGTATCAGCAGCTCCTACTGACTTCAGCTAGAGTTCTGGTAACTCAATTTTGAAATTCAGGCCAACAGATTTTAGTAACATGCTCAGATACCATGGCGATCTCAGGACAGACAAATAAAACCCCCATGGATTTTACAATCTAATTTATATAGAAACATGAGTAATGATCAGCACCACATTAATAGTAGTGGGGTGATCAAACAGGAGAAGAGAGAAAGAAGTGCTTAGGAAAGCCCTTTATAAAGTGACTGTTGGTGGGTGGGTGGGGGTGTGTGTGTGAAAATTTTAGGCTGCAAGCATTTTAGTTACGCTACATTCACTTGTTGGTTAAAATAAAGTCTGGCAGTGGGGGTGCCTGAGTGGAGATTATGATGTGATATGTTGCTAGTTAGTTAGGAGTAATGAATTTGGGGAGGCATTCAAAGGAGATAAATTGCTCTCGTCTTTCCAACTTCTCCCGTTTCTCCCTTCCCAGGACCTCCCCCCCACCGCTGCCTTCTCACTAGCCCTAGAGGGGTCAGCTTCCTGCTCTGGCGGTTGTACCCCTGACACTATTAAAAGTTGCACTCTGCTGCGATTCTTCCAGAATCTTCCTGACACCTACAGTCCTACAGGGGGAGGAGTCAGCAAGGCCATTTACATAGCAGCTAACTCTTTAAAGGGCAAATACCTGGGGACTGTTAAAAGGGTTGTTCAAGAGTTCACAGTTTTGATGAATCACAGAGGAATGGCATGGATTGATAAGGTCACTGACTCTGTGATTAGATACATCCTTCCTTTAACAGCAGTTCTTTGTCTCTTTTCTGCTTTTGGAAGTGTTTTTCAGTGGTTTGCACAAAATAAAGCCCATAGTCTCTTTTCTAGCAGTGGCCTTACAATCTGAAACAAAAGCCACCATTATTCCACCTTAGCTCAGGAAGCCAAACTAGGACCCCTAACACTTTTGCTGGCCTCAGAAGACATACAGATTAGATTGTTGGTGATTTATTTTAATGCCTCTAAAGTTAAATCACAAAGAGATGGATGCTTTCTTGAAGCCCAGCTATATGGAAGTTTCAAATACATAAAACAATGTATAGCAAGAAAAAATGTGTTTTGCAGCTAAATTTTGTGGGCTTTTTAAGTGAGGTTAATTTGTATGCCTTTGGAATGAAATGTACTTGATCAGTATCACTAACAAAAAAAAATCAATTTAAACTATTGGCAGTGTGACTGCACAGCCAAGGAATAATAACAAAAAAAAGTAACTTTTTGCCCTATGGAAATAGTTCCCAATTTTTTTGTAGAACCTGAGCCACTGCAGTGCTTCAAACTCTGGCTCGTTTCCTAACTTTGCTAAAAATATTTTACATTTATTTATCAATCAAGATTGATGAATCTGGGCAATGTTACCTGTCCGGTTTGGCAGTCTCTACGTAAAAGAATAAATGGACACAAATCAGACGTCAAGAATTATAACATTCAAAAACCAGTTGGAGAATAATTCAGTCTCCCTGGCCACTCGATTACAGACCTAAAAGTCGCAATGTTACAACAAAAAAACTTCAAAAACAGACTCCAACGAGAGACTGCTGAATTGGAATTAATTTGCAAATTAGACACCATTAAATTAGGCTTGAACAAGGACTGGGAGTGGATGGGCCATTACACAAAGTAAAACTATTTCCCCATGCTTATTTCCTCCCCACCCCTACAGTTCCTCATATATCCTTGTCAATTCCTGGAAATGGGCCATTTTCATTACCACTACAGTTTTTTTTCTCTCCTGCTGATAAAAGCTCACCTTAACTGATCACTCTCCTTATAGTGTGTATAGTAACACCCATTGTTTCATGTTCTCTGTGTATATGTGTGTATATATATAATCTTCCTACTGTATTTTCCACTACATGCATCCGATGAAGTAGGCTGTAGCCCACGAAAGCTTATGCTCAAATAAATTTGTTAGTCTCTAAGGTGCCACAAGTACTCCTGTTCTTTTTGCGGATACAGACTAACATGGCTGCTACTCTGAAACCGGTAATTTTTCTGTAGCTCAAGCTTCTGGAATAATTTAATATGTGAGAATCTCAGCTTTCATTTAAAATACAAAACAAAAGTAGGTTTCTAGCCTTCAATAATGCCAAAACTAACTGGAAAACATGACCCTTAAAAGTTTAACATCATGAGGGAAATTTAAAAATATCCCAATTTGTTATTTATTAAAGTCTAATGACTTTTTTTAGCCAGTCATGGTTTATGGTTTTTGAATGCTTGGGATTGGCAATACTGTAAATTTCAGAGATATTAAACACCCACAATTCCCACAGAAATAAATTGGAGTTTTGGGGACTCAGCACCACAAAAAAGTCAGGACACTTTTATTTAGGTGCCTAAATATGAATTTTGGCCTAAGCTTTCCATTTTAGTTAGTTATTGGGCCTGATTCTGCTTTTGAAGGCATGTGTGGTTCCATTCGATTTCAAAAGGAACTATGCAGGAATTACCAGAGGGCACAATTTGATTGATTTCAAACTTATGTAATTACTCTGGAGTTTTTATTTAATACTGCATATATTATAGACACATCCTCCTAAGAAGTCTGGTAAGTGTTCTAAGTGTTAAAGAAATAAATATTAATGAAGTTCAGATTTGGCCAGAACCTGCATACGATTTAAAAATCTCTTTCGACACATAGCCAAGATGCACTGGAATTTTTAACTATGCAAGTGCTCACTTTTATTGTACTATTCAGCATCTTAAAATATTCTGATTCCTTCCCACCATCTTGGGATGTACTTTCACCTTTGGTTCTCTACTGAACACAGTTGCATAGTCCACCAGCATAGTTTAGTTGAAAGTTAACCAAATCCTAAAAACTTGTGTGGAGTTTAACTAATCTCTTGCAACGGGTTTGTTTATAACCCTGATAGTTGATTTGCATTACATATAGAAAGTGAGTATCTGGAGAATTTGAACAAAAGGTCATAGCTAGTTTTCCGGATCTTCTTGAACAACATACTGTATCACTTTGATGTTAACTATACTCTTTAAGGGGACTTTATTAAATATTGGTAAACAAAGTGATTTTAAAATTGAAAAGATTAAGGTTTGAGTATAACTGCCTAAATACTGTTAATCAGTCTTTTAAAATGGACTAAAATGAAAGGTTAATGTAGCAGGATTTGTTTTAAAGATAATGCTGTTGGCGGGGGCGGGGGAGAGAGTGAAAATAGTCTTTTGTGCTGCATAAGAACACAGGCATTATACTGATTTGAGCATTTGTGCCTCAATAGGATTTTGTAGCTCCTTAAAAAGGGACAGTTTTATTCATTGTATGAATAGTTCTCACCTGAATTCTAGAGTCCTTGGTAGTAAGCATGTTTCTATGGTATTAACTAAGGGCCCATTTCTAAAGTGGTGCGCAGTCATTCAGCCACACATTTCCTGCTGATCTTGACATGTTAGAGCTTAACAGCTATACACTGAACTGAAAATTTGATTTACACTCAGTAGTATAAACTATTAAACATGTACCTCACTTACAAATTTTAAGAACATGTGTATATATAGTTTTTGTGCAGTTCCTTTGAAGTTTGGCATTCAAAACATGTAAACACATTTTTTGAGAATTTTGTGTGCATATATATTTCCCATCAACATGCAACACCTACATTTTTTTTCAAATACTTTGGCAAATAAAATTGCATACCCACTTAAACCCATGCACAGACAATTATTTGAACCCTGTATCAAGTGTCTTTGTTAATGTCTGTTTAATCTCTGCACTTGGAGAAACTAATTGTTTTTCACATCAAACTGCATTCATGTTCTAGAATAATAGATTTATCATTTTAATTCTGTCTCTGTGGAAAACAACATAAACAAAGGCAGATAAGTGCTAAACAGGTCTAAATACATGTCTTGATTAATCTGCTTTGATTTTTTGATGTCAGTTACCTGTTTCTGATGAAGTCGAGTATTCAAAATACCCAATCTTTTGAGGGGACATATGTTCCAAAGTACCCCCTAAGACACCCTAACCAGGGGAAACAATCATATCCATAAAGGTACAGGCATAAAAAATCCGAAAATAGCACAACATTTTCCAAAATAGTTTGATTTAATTAGTTCTCATTTTAGGTATGGTTTTTATGAGCAGTAAAGGAGGAGATGTGAAGCTGTATTATGTTAATATGCAGTATAACTATTTTGTGCTAAGATCTATCAAGCCAAGCAAGTGGTCAGGCTGGGTCCTGAAGCCAAGTGCTTCAGGGAAATTTGTTGCTGATGCAGCAGGCAACACATTTCCTTCTTAGTCATGACCGAAAGAGCCAGCGGAGTGAAGAATCCTTATATGCACACACAGGTTGGGCAGGTAAGGGGATGGGTGAAATTCTCTCCCAGTTTTTCTAGGCAGCTGCTAATGCAGAGAAAATGTATTTGTGATGAGATAGGACCTTAGAGCATTAGAAGTTGGGACAGAGATTCCCAAAGTGTGGGGGCGCACCCCCCCGGGGGGGGGGATAAAGAACCATTGGGGAGGTGCTGCAGAGCCCGGGCCAGCCCCAATGGGGTCGGGAAAGGAGCACCACACAGCCCCTCCCTGCTCTGCTCTGTTTTGGCCCCCAGCTGCGTCCCCGACTCCTGGCCCTGTGCGCGCCTGTCCCAATCGTCAGCCACTGGGCATGGCTCCATTCCCAAACTGGGGCTGAGGCTGGGGGCAAGGCCAGGAGTGGAGCCACACCTGGCCGCAGGGTCAGACTTCTGGCCCTCACCTCCAGCCACAGCCCTGGCTCTGGCCCCTGCCCCACCCCCATCTGCAGCCCCAGCCTGGGCCTCCTTAACCCAGTCCGCATTCCGCCCCCGACCCCCAAGCCATGGCCCCACTCCTGAGCCCAGCTTAGGGGCGGTGGGGGCCGTGGACCTCAAAAGTTTGGGGGCCGCTGGGTTAGGAGCAGTCATTTGATCAGTGCTGGCCTGTATTCCTTTTGCATGAGCTCAGGTAGCGGGAGTGTAGCACTGATTAGCACGATTTCCCTGCTCTGCTTTGGCACGTGAGGGTGTCTCTACACTGCAATAAAAAAAAAAACAACCCTGGTCACCTGGGCTCCAGCCTGAGCCTGAACATGGACATTGCAATTTTATAACCTCAAAGCCTGAACCTGAGTCAGCTGGCATGGCCAGCCACAGGTGTTTTATTGCAGTGTAGATGTATGCTGAGAGTGAAAGGAGGGAATAGATGTGACAAGTTTCATGGCAGCAGAAAATTCTGCAGCAAGGGGCAAATTCGGTGTCCATGGAAATGCAGAATTTTTTTTGCGGTGCACTTCTCCTGAGGTGGCTGTATTTCATTTGAGGGTGAAGTGAGCCCTGTATTTACCTAGTGTATCGGTTTAAGTCTGCAAAGGGCTTTGGGATCCTCCAGTATGAAGGGTGCTGTAAGTGTAAGATGTTATTTTGCAGTCTCCTTTTCATTCTCAACTTCTTGGGAATAGGGGGATAGTACATTACTTTTGTAATTGGGAACTTTCTTCTTGGCTTATAGGGTGTGAGGACTGCAGCAAAAGCCTTATAGGAGAATGCAAACTCCATGGACCACTCATCAGGGTTAAAGACAGGGTTATTCCCAGTCGAGCCCGCCTTACCCTACCTCACTACCTCACTTTGCGAGTGCTGGAGTTGCGAGCTGGGAACCAACAGAGTAAGTATCGTAGCTCTTCCGGCTATGGCTTGGGAAAGAAGTGACAAAAAGGTACTAACACTGCTTGTTTTCAGAAGTAACTTAGAGGTGGCATTTTGTTCAGATAGTTCTAAACAGCCTATCTTAATTTTCGGTTGAGTACAGCTAAATCCCAGAACCCACCACTGATGGAGACGGAGGGGCAGACAGGCCAAACCTGAGCAATGCTGTGACCCCATGCACCTGGTGACAACGTCACTTGGTTTGGGGGTCTCATCAAAATGTATTTCTAAGATTTCATTGATTTTATTTAAATTCATGATTTGTGACCTCCATGACAAAATTGTAGTCCTACCTATAGATACTTCAGTTAATTATGACATAGGTGTGCAAAGAGGGAAAGAGGTTCAATAAACAAAGTAGCAATGAAAGAAACAAAATTCAGATGGCATATGAAGGTTCAGTACCATTCACCTTGTCAGCATTGTAGAAAGATTGTATTGTTTCTTTCAGGCCACGTGGTAGTTTGTTGGAGTTTGGAGAGAGAGGGGGAATTACAAACTCCTTGCTAATTTACAGATATTCCCCAATGATTGTTATATAACTCTAATTCTGTCTAGATAGTACTGCAGAAAATGAAGGTCTTCTGTGCAGTACTGTCAATGTTAATATGGGGGAATAATGGAACATGTAAGATAGCTTACTTTGTACTTTCATAGCTATACACACTGATTGCTGGAGAGGACAGCCTTGTGAAACATGCCAAAGTGCAGAACCCTGGGGAAGTGATATTTAGTAGCTTACAATAGCCCTGCTGATGCTCATGTCATTTTGACTGTTCCATACTTCTAGCCCCACAGTTTAATATGGAAAATTGGAATTCACCATGAATTAGGTGGTTTTGGAAATGTTACCCAAAGTCCCATTTTAAAAAGTGACTGAAAATTTTACCCATTAGAGCAGTGGTTCTCAAACTTTTGTATTGGTGACCCCTTTCTCACAAAGCCTCTGAGTTTGACCCCATTTATAAATTAAAAACACTTTTTATATTTATTATTAAAAATGCTGGAGCTGAAGTGATGTTTTAGGGTGGAGACTGACAGCTCAAGACCCCCCATGTAATAACCTTGTGATCCCCTGAAGGGTCACGAACCCCAATTTGAGAACCTCTGCATTAGAGGTGCTTGCCTGATTTATTCCTCAGCCTGAATCTAGGAGAGGAATTCCATGTGTCCATCCTATTTTACACTTGTTCATTTCCCTCAGTTGAAGATATTTGGGATTTAGATCATGATGTGCATATTCTTCTTAGACTGGTCTTATTTTTATTCACAGTCCTTGGAGTGTTTGCTAAGAAAGTTATACAGAAGAGAACACAATTTGGTCCTTATGTTGGGAAACTATCTACAAAGCTTACCCACTATGATGACAACAGGCTAGTTCTACAGGTAATGAACTCAGAGGTTCCGCTGGGCTTTGGAGGATTTTCTTCGCTGGGTTCTAAACTATTGCAGCAGGGTTTGTAATATTTCAAGTGGCATAACTATCTCTCTCTTTCCTATTCAAGTTTCATATGCAAGAGTATTCATACTGCACATGCAGTCATGTCCAAAGTTTCATGATTTTCAGGTCAGTGTAACTTTAATTGCCAACTGGTTTTCCAATTTTGATCTAGTGATGCATAATTTGATACAAACATAATATATGATGCAGACCAATTTGATCCTCTAGTGTAATGCTGAGGTGCTGGCTTGTATTTGCCCAATCTAGAATTTGCCCAATCTATTTTTAAAATATCTATAGCCAGGGGTTTCCACTAGTTCAATGGGAGTGTTATTCCTCAGTCAGTACTGTTAGGAAATTTTTCCAGAGGGTTTGAAAGAGCAGGCAGAGCTTTGGCAAAGTCTGTCCTTTTATATTTTCACTAACCAGTAATCCAGGCACCATTTGCCTTTATAAAAAAAACAACAACCCACTCACACCAAAGGTTAATCTTTTTCTTTGGGTGAGTCAGTAATAGTAGCAGCAACTGGTTAAGGCACCTGTTCATTGAGGAAAACAGGATAATCGGGGGCAAATATTTTTTAATGTAAACCATAAGAGAGACAACCTTTGACAAGTTTCAGAGTAGCAGCTGTGTTAGTCTTTCCCCCCTTCCCACTACTGCACTTGACTACGCAAAAGAATTAATGGACACAAATCTGACATCAGGAATCATAATACTCAAAAACCAGTGGGAGAACACTTTAACCTGTCTGGTCATTCAATGACAGACCTGCGGGTGGCTATCTTACAACAGAAAAACTTCAAAAACAGACTCCAACGAGAGACTGCTGAGCTGGAATTGATATGCAAACTAGATACAGTCACTTTAGGATTGAATAAGGACTGGGAATGGCTGAGCCATTACAAACATTGAATCTATCTCCCCTTGTAAGTATGCTCACACTTCTTATCAAACTGTCTGTACTGGGCTATCTTGATTATCACTTTAAAAGTTTTTTTTCCACTTACTTAATTGGCCTCTCAGAATTGGTAAGACAACTCCCACCTGTTCATGCTCTCTGTATGTGTGTATATATATCTATCTCCTCCATATATGTTCCATTCTATATGCATCCGAAGTGGGCTGTAGCCCACAAAAGCTTATGGTCTAATAAATTTGTTAGTCTCTAAGGTGCCACAAGTACTCCTAACCTTTGACATATTGCTTATAGCATTTGTTGTTGTTTTGTTTATTTTGGTTGTAAGCTATTTAGCCATGTCTTCCTATGAGTTTGTACAGTGCCCAGCACAATGATGAGAGCTTTTGGGCACTTCCACAATGCAAATAAATAATATACATCTTAAAGTTGTGTACAGTTGTATCTAGGTATGCATGTACCATCCTAATCAAGCACACCTTTGTTTAAATTTAAAAAATACTTGTTTACAGTTATTAGCCTTGAATCCCTTCTGGATTACACTATCCACTGCTAGCCTAGCCATCTGCAGGCAGGCCCATGGACAACCAGTGCCACCCTGAAAGTGACCAGCAATAACTGATACAATGCATCTTGTAGGAACCCCACTAGCAAAGGCTGCCTATAGCCTCTGCCAGCAAGTTAAAGCTGTCCTCCGATGGAAACCCTTTGGGAAGTTGACAGTGCAAACAATACCCACCTTTGCCCCCCTCCAGGCACAGCAACTTGTACTGGGGCCGGAAGTATAATTTATAACAACTATGGTAGTTTGAGTGAATCAAACACTCATTAGTTTCCTCCTCTTAGCTGCCTTTTAACCAAGCTTTACACAATTCCTGTCAGTCCCTCTATCCCCTTAATTATCTTAAGATTTATATTCTAAATGGCTGATGAGTTACCTCATGAGATGGAGAGAATGGCGTGAGACTTTACCCTGAATTTCTTTCAGCACAACAGCAGGAGCTTTGCCTTCTGTCTGCCAGAATCCTGACTGTGACTGAGACCAGCATTTATGCAGCAGAAATGTATTTTCATCCGCAACTACAATGTTAGATGGAAAGCTCCCAAAGGCAATGGAAATGCAGAGTGTTTCATATAATTGGTTCTTAACTCTCAAGAGCTTTCAAATGACCAGTGGAGCAGATAAATGGCATATTTGTGTATGAAATGTCAACATACTGAAAATGGACATACCACTACAGCAAGACAATCCATCTTTCAGTGTATGTCACTGAAGGGTGACATCCTGGCAGCAGATCTGAAGCCTCTTGCCCAACACATTCCTTTCCTTTTCCATCTAAAAGGAATCCAGAAGGAATAAAGTGAAGCAGAGAGAACGAGACACTTTCCAGGCATTGTCATTCATTAGTATGATGTCCTTATTGTTATGGTAATACAGCATGTGGTCAGTCAAGAGGGATGAGTGTTGACATATCAGTATACTGGATGTTATCCCATTAGACTTATGTGAATTATATTATTGTTCCATGCAAAACAGAACTTCAGTACAGCATTGAAGGTTGAGATATCAAGCACTTAAGAAATGCATTACAGTTCAAAGCTTATCTTTCTCCCTTTCTGCTTAGGCTTAAACCTTAAAATTATCTTTTTACATCATTCTAAAAATTGTCAAATAATATAACCTGTAATTACATATTTCAAACAAATACCTGGTTATTTCTATACCTGGGCCCCTCAGAAATTGTAGAGTCTTAATTTTTTTTTCCAGTTGGCTCATTTAAGTGTCACTTATTTTGTTTTTAAAAAAATCTTTGTATGAAAAAAAATATATAAAAAGCATTGTCCCGGACTCAAATTCAACAAAAAAAGCTTAGTGTGTTCCTTTCCACAGCTCTGTTGTAACTCATCCCTTCTCCCATAACCTCTCTCCCTTTTCTTCAGGTATTGAAAGACGGCGGAAAGTACTTTCTGGATGCTCCCAATGAAGACTGTGGTAACTGGATGATGTTTGTCCGACTGGCCCGGAACCAGGAAGAACAGACCCTTGTAGCCTATCAGTACGCTGGAGAAGTCTACTTCACAACTGTTAAGGTAGTTAAGGCTACACCACTTCATATGACTACCATTCAAATGATAGCTTACTGTAACCAAAAACTGAGGAGACTGGCTCACCTCATTACAGATGAGAGGCTGATTATAGTTAAGTAACCTCCTCTCCATTACATACATCTCTTCATAACACTTAATGTTCAGTCAATCAAACAGGCTGCTTACTGGTCCTTCTGCCTAGACCAGGGGTTCTCAAACTGAGGGTCAGGAGGTTATTATATTGGGGGGGGGGGTCATAAGCTGTCAGTCTCCACCCCAAACCCTGCGTTGCCTCCAGCATTTATAATGGTGTTAAATTAAAACCACATTTTTATATATTTAAGGGGCATCTCACTCAGAGGCTTGCTATGTGAAAGGGGTCACTAGTACAAAAGTTTTGAGAACCACTGGACTAGACCTAATGTGTCATGGAATCTGCTGCAAGGGCTGGGAAAGAAAATGATAGTGGTGGTAAAAAAAACAACTCAAATAGCATGGTTGATAATTGTAGTTTAAACATGGCTGTTATAATTTTTTTTTTTTTAATCTGAATTGGTTTGTGAGGCGCTTGCTCTAGCAGTATTATATCTAGCACAGCTTTGCTCTGGAAAGGACAAACAGTACCTTTCTTTTCTTAGTTATATAATGAAACAACTTTTTGGAGACCAGTTGCTCAGAAACTGGATACTAAACAGAAAACTTTGAAAGCTCTGCAGCACTGAATACTATACTCGAGAACAGTGATTTAGCTGAAGACTTACTTTTCAGAATTTCTAGCACTGTGATCCTGTTGCAAGGTGACCAGTTTCTGATGGAGTCTCTGGATTATTATTTTTCTGAAAGAACCTCTGTATTTATAAGAATCAGAGGGGTAGCCGCGTTAGTCTGGATCTGTAAAGAGCAACAGAGAGTCCTGTGGCACCTTTAACACCAACAGATGTATTGGAGCATAAGCTTTCAGGGGTGAATGCCCACTTCGTATATAGCAACTTGCTTCTTGGGTTTGTTTGTTGTTTTGACCACTATAAAGTGGATCCTAAGACTACAGCAGCTGTAAATCTTAGTTTACTATAAGACTATGCAATTTTATTCTCTTACCATCTCACAAAGCTGAAGCTTTTCTAGTAATGGAGTAAATGTGCCATTTTTCTTGTTTTGCTTTTTTTATTAACCATATTTTACTTGAGCTACTGTATATCATGTCTAAAGAAGTCATACTTTAGAGGCCTAGGAGTTAGGAACTCACAATATCTAATACCAGCTCTGCCCCATATTTTCTGTGCGACTTTAGGCAAGTTATTTAACTGATTTGTCTCCATTTCTCCATCTGTAAAATGGGAATAATACTTACCTACTTCAAAGGAGTGTTGCAAGAATTAGTTAATGGTTGTAAAGTGCTTTTAAGATATACAGTGCTATAGAAGTATTATTAGTATTGGGCTATGAAAGAAAGTTAGTGTAAAAAGTGACAGGTGGTAACATGTAACAGATTGTCACATTGTCTTGTAGAGGTGAATAATAGATCTGTATTCAGGATTCTGGAGCAATCCACAGTACTTTTGTGATTTTATACAAAATATGATTACACCTATGCTATACAAGTAAAACCAGTAGTAGTATCATTTGGAAAGCACAAACAAATGCTTTTTAGGACTGTCAAGCGATTAAAAAAATTAATTGCATGAATCGCACTGTTAAACAGTAATAGAATACCACTTATTCAAATATTTTTGGATGTTTTCTACATTTTCAAATATACTGATTTCAATTACAACACAGAATACAAAGTGTACAGTGCTCACTTTATATTTATTTTTAATTACAAATAATATTTTTCAGTTCACCTAATACAAGTACTGTAGTGCAATCTCTTTATAATGAAAGTTGAACTTACAAATGTAGAATTATGTACAAAATATAACTGCATTCAAAAATAAAACAATGTAAAACTTTAGAGCCTACAAGTCCACTCAGTCCTACTTCACCCAATTGCTCAGACAAACAAGCATGGTTACAATTTGCAGGAGATAATGCTGCCCACGTCTTGTTTACAATGCCACCTGAAAGTGAGAACAGGTGTTCACATGGCATTGTTGTAGCCGGCATTGCAAGATAGTTATGTGCCAGCTGTGCTAAAGATTCATATATCCCTTCATGCTTCAACCTTCATTCCAGCAGACATGCTGATGACGGGTTCTGCTTGATAACGATCCAAAGCAGAGCAGACCGACGCATGTTCATTTTCATCATCTGAGTTAGAAGTCACTAGCAGAAAGTTGATTTTCTTTTTTGGTGGTTCGGGTTCTGTAGTTTCTGCATCTGAGTGTTGCTCTTTTAATACATCTGAAAGCATTCGCCACACCTTGTCCCTCTCAGATTTTGGAAGGCACTTCAGATTCTTAAACCTTGGGTCGAGTGCTGTATCTATCCTTAGAAATCTTACATTGGTACCTTCTTTGTGTTTTGTCAAATCTGCTGTGAAAGTGTTCTTAAAACAAACATGAGCTGGGTCATCATCCAAGGCTGTTATAACATGAAATATATGGCAGAATGTATTTTTAACAGAACAGGAGACATACAATTCTCCCCCCAAGGAGTTCAGTCTACATTATTTTTTTAACGAGCATCATGTCCTCTGGAATGGTGGCTGATGCATGATGTTCAGCATATCTGGCATGTAAATACCTTGCAACGCCGGCTACAAAAGTGCCATGCGAATGCCTGGTCTCACTTTCAGGAGATGTAAATAAGAAGCAGTCAGCAGTATCTCCTGTAAATGTAAACAAACGTGTTTGTCTTAGCAACTGGCTGAACAAGAAGTAGGACTAAGAGGACTTATGGGCTCTAATGTTTTACATTGTTTGGTTTCTGAGTGCAGTTCTGTAACAAACAAAAAAAATCTGTGTGTGTAATTTACACTTTCACAAAAAAGAGACTGCACTACAGTACTTGTATGAGGTGAATTGAGAAATACAATTTCTTTTGTTTATCATTTTTACAGTGCAAATATTTGTAATAAAAATGATATAAAGTGAGCATTGTACACTTCGTATTCTGTGTTGTAATAGAAATCAATATATTTGAAAATGTAGAAAAACATCCAAAAAATTAAACAATAGAACACCAATTGAAATTTATTTAACAGTGCGATTCATCACAATTTTTTTAATCAGTTAATCACATCAGTTAACTGTGATTAATCAACAGCCCTAATGCTTTCCCTTCAAGGTTGTGATAATGAGTTAGTCAAGCTATATTTTCTTGCATCATTTAAATGTTACAGGCCAAATTCTTTGCAGGTATAAATGAGTGCTGTTCAATGGAGCTGTGCTCATTTATTCCAGCAGAAAATTTGGTCCCACACATCTAATATGAAGAACAGGGTATGGTGGATCGAGTCTTACTAGCCTGGGTGTATTCTGCATCATATGAGAGGCTGGTTCAATAGTGACCTTGCTCCTCTCACTCCTGAGGAAAAGCATTGCTCACTGTATTGTGGGAGTGTAACAAACTGTTCCTGGGAGAGAGAGAGGGGACCACTTGCTATACTAAAGCACATCCTGCTGTTTGCTTCATAGAGTAGCCATAGAGTTGGTCACAGAGGAAGCTATTTCCTACAGGCAGGAGAAAGAACACCATACATAACATCTGTTAATAGTGGTGACACCTCCCCTCCCCTTTATAATACAGAGATGAAGATCCTTAAGATTCAGTTTGGAACAAAGAAAGGAAACTGCAATGAGACAAAACTGCTGCTGCAAAATGTGTACATGTACGTCATTTTTGTTTGTGACACTTCTTTAGCTCTCAGTGTCCTCTAGTCACTCAATAGGCAAGTGTTAGAGAATTTGGTAGAATACTACTGCGAATGACAAATCACTACAACACCTATTTTAAAAACAAAAATCCCACAGTATACAAGTGAGTAAGCATCATCTATGCTCAAAGTCCGTCTGGCCATTTAAGAATTTCTGTGTATTACCCCATCATTCCCATGTTAAACACTGATGCTAGGAAAAAACAAAAATATTGATGTAAAGAAGTCACACATTGTAGCACAAGACCCAGCCATTGATCTTCTTGCTGTTTCCTGCACAGCAGCATGGAAATAATTTAACAAAGTATATAAGAGTGAAATGCTAATGTATTCACTGCTGCCCACTCAGTATTTTTCTGTAATTGCATTATTATTGGCTAAATATATTAAGATTACGTTAGTCTTAACCTCAGTAACCTTTGTTAAATTTCCTCCTCCCTGTCTTTAGGAATTATACAAATAAATAACTGATTTTTCAACTCACACTGAACAGTACTTATTAAAAAAAAAAGGTTGAATTTTGAAACTAAGCTGTGAACCACGGTGCCTAGGGTAGCCCACATTGAAAATGCCAAGGCCAGGGGAGGCTGCTAAAAGGAAAGCAGATTCTCCCAAAACTGTGCTCCTGACCCCACACTGGTTATCAGGAAGCTTAAAAAAAAGAAATCACTCAGCTCTCTTTGAATTCCAGTCTCTGGCTCCCAAACAGTAAATAGGTCCAGTAATGTGAGAAGCTATTTAAAACTCTAGTCACTATACAAAATGTTCTTCTGATCCCCCAAAGGGCCACCCCCATAACCAGCTCAATATTAGGTTGGATCTTACCCAAAATACCACGCTGCCAGCCAATCCTTTAGTATCTAAAACCAAAGGTTTATTAGAAAAGAATGAGAAGAGAGTCATTAAATGGTGAAAGCAATTATATACATACATAAGATTTCAGAGTCCATATATCAGGTTCTTAGCAGCACTGGTGAGTTTGCTGGCTTGTGGAGTCCCTCTGGAACACATCTACAGCTTGGATGGGTCTATCAGTCCTTTGTTCAAAGCTTTAATTCGTAGAGAAGTTACTCCAGAGGTGAGAAGCAGGATTGAAGACAAAATGGAGAAGATGCAGCTGCTTTTCAGTATCCTTTGCCATGTGGCCTGTACATCTTCTGTCCTAAACCCAAGCTCACGGGCAAGAAAGAGCTCTTGTAATCCCCTGTTCACAGGCATGTCCCTACGTGTCGTGCTGACTCATAGGCATAGCTCCTGCCTTCACTCAATGGGTTCATTGTAGAGCGGATTGGCCTTGATTGGCCATCCAACAGGCTAGATAGTCGCAGACAAATTGGCCTCAGCAATGGCATCCAGAAACAGCACAGGTTGGAGATGCAGATATATCATACATATTTATAACTCACGATACAAAGATGATACATACATATGAACAAGGCCATCATACTTAGCAAATCAGAACTTTTCCACTGATACCTTACATGGCACATCTTGTAAGATTCACTGCAATTTTATAATATTGGTATCAATATTCCATACAGCATCACGTAAGCTATCAATGGTTTAAACAGATATGAAGAAAACAGTTGCTGTAAAGGTAACAACTAGACTACCACCTGTTTTAAATAAGATGTAAAAGTTTCCTATAGAAACAAAGGCAGTACAAGTAAATACTGGGGATTTTTTTTCCATTCACAGCCAATTGAACCCCACACAGAATTAAAAGTGTGGTATGCTGCAGATTACGCCAAGTTTATGGAAGCTTCTGCAGTTGTCATCAAAGAAGAATCTGATATCTGTGCTTTATCACCAGTTTTAACAACAGTAAGTGTCCAAGGACTGCATCCAAGCCAACACCTGGCCTTATCTCAGAAAACCTACCTGCTCACCTTGCCTCAGTTCACATGACAGAAAATGATTGTCAACTAGTCTAACACTGAATTAACAGTTTCAGTCAAATAGCAAAAGAAAAGTATTACCTGGAGCTCTTTTACTTTGTGTACTGTACTTGTACTCTAAACAGGGCACGATACAGTGTTGGCATGTAATGGTAAACTCTGGAAAGACTAACATGCTGGCATATATTCTTGGGAAACTGAGTACACCAATCCTTAAAATTCTCCTTTCACCCGTTCACTGCTCTAGCTTGTTATGTCCTAATTCTTTGGCATACATGTGCTGCATGTTACAGCGCCCGCCCCCTCCCCCAGTGTTAAAGCGCAAAAGCTATTACAGCTCATTATTTTCTTCTTTCTCCATGTCTCTATGGAGAGAGAGAGCTAGAGAGAGAGAGACAGACACCCTGCATTGTTGGCAGAATAATCCCACAGGCCCATGGCTTCTGTACAGCTGCGGTATCACAGTTTGCGCTCAGTCTAAAAGTAAGTGGAAAACTTGACTCAGTTTTAACTATGGAACTGTGACTAGCGCTTCCATAAAAAGAACAAGCACAGAGCCACTGAAATTTACTATGCAGAGGGGAAAAAAAAAAAATCACCAAAAGCTCAACAAGAGCTAGAATAGCAATAAACACCAGACAACAACATGGAAATAATCATTTACCCAATCATTTGTTTTCATGTTTGTACACAGCTAAGATTAATGTCTCCAGCTGAACAGCAGTCTGGGTGGCACAGTTACGTGCTGTGCCTGCGCCTGTCACCAAGGGAAGTGAGAGGCCTAGGGAAGACCAAAGACAACATAGGGCTGGTGAGAAGAATGTGACCTCTCTCTCTTTGAAATGGTTAATCTGAGGGAACTGTTTCTGTTCTCATTGCAGAGAGAGTGTGCCGACGCCTGGATATGCTCCAATTGTAGTAACGTTTTTGGGACTTTAGCTCTGCTGGAATCTCACCAATGCATCAGTAAAGACAAAGCACTTCTCACCAGCTTCAGACCAGCAAATAAATTAGAACCTCTAAAAACAAAGGGCAAAACCAAAGGCAAACTGAGTGAAACTGGCATGGGCACAAGCATTGTCCAGTGCTATGGGACCATTTCCTGTTCCCCTAGTGCAAAGTCTACCTGTGCCAGCTCAGGAAGTGTTTGCGGTTCCATTGTGAGATTTGTGCCTACATGGAGAAATGGTCAGTCTTCACTACTAAAAGAAAGAGAAGCGAAGCAGCCAGACAGTTATCGCTGCCGCCTCTGCGGGAAGATATTTTTTTCTGTTGAAAAGCTCACAGCCCACACTTATGCCCACACAGGAGAGCGTCCCTACAGGTGTTCCCAACAGGGATGCACGAAAGCTTTCATTTCCAAATACAAACTGATAAGGTACATCTCCTGAAGGGATAGCAGCCCTTCCCAGTGGGGGTGTGGGGAGGAAAAGATGTATTTTCTTGGCATGCACTAGTGACAACTACTCGCTAAACTCCATTGGTCATATTTCTATACAGAATGTTAAGATTTAAATAAATGCTGTTCAAGGTGCGTGACTGAAACAGATTCACTGCCATCTGTTGCTTATAAGTATCCATTCTGATAGCATGTGCATACACCTGAGCCCCAAGTCAGGTGGGCTTATATATGGCTCCTTTCTTCTAAGGAACTTGAGCACTTCACAAACATTAAATTGATTACATCATACCTCACTTCTGAGAGTAAGTGTTCTACCCCTTTTACAGATGAGAGAACAGGGAGGATAAATGAGTTTTCCATTGTATTCCAACGAGTCAGTGGCAAGACAATAGGTATTCCAACTCCCAGTCCTCTGTTTTAGGCACTAGCTAGCCTCCGCCTCTCAAGTACAATTATAATTGCTATTCAAAAGGTGTTTCTTGCAGTAATGTTCATCTAGCTCTGCAGACTATAAAAAACCCACCAGTTTGCTATTTAACAGAGTCTGGCTTTTTGAAAACTGTTACCCTAGAGAGCGCAAGTGCCTTCATATTGTGAAGTTGTATCCCACTTATGTGCATGAGTTCTGTAAACATGTTATTCTTCTGTCTTAGGCACTCGGCCACCCACTCTCCACAGAAATCTCACCAATGTGGTTACTGTGAAAAGACCTTCCACAGAAAAGACCATCTGAAAAATCACCTTCAGACTCATGACCCCAACAAAATGGCCTTCAAGTGTGAAGAGTGTGACAAGAAGTACAACACCAAGCTGGGTTACAAACGACACCTGGCTCTTCATGCAGCCACCAGTGGGGACCTTACCTGCAGGGTGTGTTCCCAAGAGTTTGGAGGCACTGAAGTGTTGTTAGAACACCTCAAAACTCATGCAGGGAAGCCAGGCAGCAGCATCAAGGAAAAGAAACATAAGTGTGACCATTGTGAACACTATTTCTATACCCGCAAAGATGTGCGGCGTCACATGGTGGTTCACACAGGCTGCAAGGACTTCTTGTGCCAGTTTTGTGCCCAGAGATTTGGGCGCAAGGACCACTTGACTCGCCACATGAAGAAAACACATCCACAAGAGCTGCTGAAGGGCAGGTTGCAGAATGGTGACTTGCAGGGTCTCTTTGCCCCTTTCTCTCCATTCAGACTGAAGGAAGATGCCAGTATCCTGTCCTCTTTTCCTGAGAGGGCTTCGATGCAGCATGGGCTTCCGAACACGTTAGAAGCAGAAGAGTATAGCAGCCCACATATTCACTGTCAAAGCCTACAGTCTACTCATCCCTTTGAGCCTCCTCATTTGCTAAGGATGAGCTGTGTAGATAGTGTCTCAGCCACTCATTCTAAACCATCTCCACCATCAATTCCTACCAACCAGAATCCTCATCGGCACAACAAATATGAACTGAGTACTACCTCATTTGCACCAACATCCCTCAAAAGCCTACCCATCGAAGTGGATGTTAAAGCTCATAATGTGAATTTGCTCGAGGACCTGCCTTTACCAGAACCTCACAAAGTCAATCAGGAAGAAGCTTCCTCGGGGGCTGCAGGCGATGCTGGCAAGTACATATTGCACAAGGAGACTGTGACAACAGTTGAATCTATTAGCATGCCCTCCATGGATCTTACTCATATACTGGGTTTCTGGCAGTTCCCTCAGAGTGATAACCAGAATAACAATGGGGACATAACAATGGCATTTGGTCAGGAGGAAGCACCACACAGGCTGAGCTGCATCAGCCAACAGCAAGGTGCACAGCTAGCTCTGGGTGGAGTGGCCTTAAACCAGCTTCATCATGTCCCACATTCTTTTCCATCCAGTACAAATTCTGCAACATTGCCTCATTTTCACCATGCATTCAGATAACTACCACCTTTTTTAGGGCTCCTTTCATACCCAGATTTGTGAAGGAGAAAAGCCCTAAGCCATCTTAAGAACTTTTTAAAAGGACATTATAAACATTGTAGAATGTTCCAGGAAGTAACAGAATTAATAGATGTATTTTATATAATATTTACTAGTTTTGTAGCATATGACACTTGCAACAATGCCATATTTTCCCCTCAATACCCTCCATGTTTTTACACTTAAACCAAATAGTTGAACTAGTGTTCTCCAGTAGAAATACAAATGTATCTATAAACAGGCACAAAACATGATGGCTGCTATGGGGGTGAGGGTGGGAAACAAAACTTTTTAAATGAGCCATGACTTGCAATAATTTTATATAAATGACTTGAACATTGTTCATATGTAGAATCTAGGAGGGTCCAGTAGGTTTTTATGGTAAGCACTTAATCACTGAGCTTTAAGAATTTTTAATTTAAGTTGTGACTTCCTTCACTTATTTTATCTCCTCTCACTTTTTTGAAAACAAAACATGGCTGTGGTGACTAAGTTGAACTACAATTTGTTTTTTTGAAGTGCACTTCTGCTGTGTGTGGAGATACGGTGTTTTCTCCAGGGCTGGAAATAACTACCACCGTTGTAGCCTAAGAATAGATGTGTGGTATAAACGGCTTTTTCTGAAGAGGCAATACGTGGTTAAGACAATACATTGATTTTAATTTAGACTTTGATCCTGCAAGATGCTAGGCATTCTGGGCCTAATCCAAGAAAGCTCTTAAGCCTATAGTTAGCTTTAAGCGCAAGTAGTCCCATTGACTCCAGCACACTCAGCCCCTTGCACAATCTAACTCTCAGGCTATGTCTACACTAGCACTTTTGTCAGCAAAACTACACCCCGACTAACAAAAGTTTCACTGCCAAAAACGCCGGTGTGGACAGCACTATGTCAGTGGGAGATGCTCTCCCGCCGACTTATCTACCATTGCTTGTTGGAGGCGTTTTAATTATGCCGGCTGGAGAGCTCTCCCCCTCCGGCATAGAGTGACTACACAGGAGACCTTACAGCAGTGCAGCTGTGCTACTGTACAGTCCGTAGTGTAGACATAGCCTCAGTAAAGATTATGTTCCCCATCCAAGCAAGCTCTGTTCACTTTTGGTTGATGATGGCCTTTGTTTCATCCAGGAAAGTGATTCATTGTAAAAACAACAAGGAGTCTAGTGGCATACAGACTAACATGCTACCCCTCTGATACTTATTCAGTGTAACAATCTGTAACATAAATGTTCCTTGGCAGCTAAACTACACTAGCAACATAAGCTTGATGTTACAGTCCTCAACATATGCATGGTAGCTTTCGTTGCAGTCAATGACTGGTCTGCATCCAGAAGGACTGCAAGATCAGACAAGGTCCCACGGTGTGTCTTTCACAACTACATACAATGTCTAACCCCCACTAAAGTTGGATAAATATATAGCAGGTATGAAAATGTTAAGTAATTTTATATTTATGGTTTCAGCACAGTAGTATTTAACAGGTTATATCTGGCCATTAAGTTACATTCATATGTATAAACCAAAACAGAAATACGCTCTTTTTTGTTTTTGTAAGTTGTCTGTATATATTTCCTTTCTAAATGTCTTCAGGTGTCATAGTGCCATCAACTGACAAGGTATGGTGAACTCATGCAAATTGCAAAAGATACCACACTACAAACTTTTCTTAAAACAAAACAAAACACCACCACACACCTTCAGGGTCCATCCATCTCCCGTAAACCACTTCACAAAGATCCTGTGTTTTTTGTTTACTGCTGTTGCTGATTATGTTCTTATGGATCAAAAGAAAACATAGAAATGTAAAGTCTAAATCCCACTAGGTGCTCTCTGCCCTCAAGTCCCATTGTTTAAAAAGAGATTGATTTATTAATGAACTACTAAAAAAAGCCCTTCTCTGAAAAATTCGAGAATGATAGTGTATGCCTGTTGTGCATTTTTAAATTATTCTAGGACGTTATGGATAAAACTTAAAAAATGTGTGGTGTGGGTGTAGATTTAGATTAATTCATTTACTGTGTTGTCCTTTCTAATCTTGCATATTGTATTCACTTTGCTTCATCCAGTATTGTATCTCTTTAACAATATGGATGTTTATAGGCATTGTCTAAACATATAATATTAATGAGCATTTTATCAGCTTGGTTTGAACTTCTGCAAAGAGGTGTAACTAAATATTTAATAATTTTCCTTCACTTAAAGGTCATGGTTAAAAGAAAATGCAACACATGAGCTAGAATCATGACCATGCTCTGTATGGAAATGTTCAGATTTACGATCCATGAAGAGAACCTGTGCCCATACCTGCTTTCAAGCTATTCTGAAATACAGCATTGTGCCTTCTACAGGGGTGCTAGTCTTCTGTAGTTAATGAAGAGTGCTTCAGATTCAAATAAAAAATAGCATGAATCACTTGTGTTACTAGAGCTTCTAGATAGCATGAGGTAATGGTGATTAAAACATTCTAATGAAAAAGGATTAAAATAACCAATTACCTGTCAATAAATTCAAAATTAGCTTCTAACATTCCTGAAAGCTTAAATGTAGGGGAAGCCTGAACACAGGCCCTGTTTTGTATTGAATCATTAAGGGCACCCCACGCCATGTATCCAGTAAGAACTTTTATCTTTAGAATCTCAGAACACTACAAATACTAAAGATTTGTGTCATTTATTTTAAAGTAGGAGTTTGGGGCAGGGGGAGATTTTCTTTTCTGTAAATTTAGTATTGTTAAGAAGGCCTCCACTGAGAGCCCTGGACACTGAGGTGTGTTCATCCATAGGACAAGAACAACGCCCACAATAGCTTCCTCCACACTGCCTATTTGCCTCAACAGACCATCTCTTTTATGCAAAGATTTCAGTGACTGAGCTGCTTTAGGAGCGAGCCGTCACGTCAGTGGAAGGAAAATGTTGATATGTGAAGTGACGTTATTATGCTGGGGGTGTGTTTGAAATATCTGAGCTTGGGATACCAGTCTGGAAACCAAGAATTCCCAAATTCTTATCCCAGCGGTGTCACTTCACCTATCTGGCTCCATTTCCCAATCTGTAAAATGAGGATAGTGATACTTACCTACTTCACAGGTTTGTGTGAACATTAATCTCGAGATAGCTTTGAATATGTAAAGTACTATATAAGTGTGAAGCAGTATTCTGTACAGTATATAGCCCCATACCTGTGTATTTTTTCTGTAAACAGGATTATTCTTTTTCTAGATTATCTGACACAGCTCCATTGCGAGGGTTTCATTTATGCCTAAATGCAAAACAGAAGTATGGATTAGTGTAGATTATCCTATACCAGCACAGCAAAATTGCTTACCTTAACACAAAGTTGCAGAAGTCATGTATACATTTATGCGTTTGGTCAAGAGGACTTAAGCTCCTAAATCACCAATGCACTTTTGAAAAGCTACTCTGCCCCAGATAGACTCTTAACAAAGGGAGTTGATTTAAATCACATTAAGCTACCTCGGCATACAAATCAAGCTACCTCTATGACAGTTTCCCAACACAATTTTGTCATTTCACTTCACACTACCACTCCTTATATCCTTTATCTTGGTGGAGTCTGTAATAAAATCTCAAACAAATTTAGAACAGAAAAGTGAAGTTGCATTACTGTAGTGATAAGTGTATCGCACAGAATTCCTCTGGTTCAATAACCGAGCATGAGTTACACATTGTCACTATTCTGGTTAATACACAGCCAGCGTTAGCACGCCATAAACCGTGCTTCCAATGGCGGGGGTTAATGGGAAGGAAAAAGAGGGAGACAGCTGGGGATAACCCACATTAGAACAAGGATGATCTTAAAATCAGAGCTCAGCATCATGTAACTGTTCTTTTCCCCAACCTGAGTACTGAAGCAGCTGATTTTTCTTGTAGTATTTATGTGCATCACTCTTATATTGTCAGCTTCCCAACATAGCAGTGCTGCTGATGTTTATCCTTCGTGTAAACCAAAACCACACAGGGTACATCAGTACTGCAATCATGGGGTGTGGTTACAGCTCAAATAGACACACGTGAGCTAGCTTAAATCTAGTTAGTTTGGGTACTGGAGCAATGAAGCCGTGGCAGGGTGTGCTTTAGTGTGGGCTGTGCCAGCTCGCCCAGAACCCTAATTGCTCATGGAGCTGGCGCGCACTGCTGCAGCTTCACTACTTGTGGACCCTAGCTAGATTAAAGTTAGCTCAGGTATGTCTCCTCAAGCTGCAATCACACCTCATGGTTGCAAAGTAGATGTACACTAAGTTTTATATATCCTGCTCTTTTTTCAGAAACAGGCAGAATAAGTTACCTAATTAGGCCTGAGAGACAAGGTGGGTGAGGGAATATCTTTTATTGGACCAACTTCTGGTGGTGAATGAGACAAGTTTTCGAGCTACACAATGCTCTTCTTCAGGCCTGGGCATTTTCTTGCTGGTTTGGTGAATCCATCTGGTTTCCTGGAGATAACCTCTATCACAGCTGACACTTAGGATTGAACTAGTGACCTCAAGTGCTGATTACATTCATCCCTACAACTAGAGTTAAAGAGGCAGGCTCTATAGCAAACCCATGTCCTCTGTGGAACAAGTATATAGGGAGACACCCCACACAGTGATCAGTGGGTTACACCATCATATCACTTTAATATCCAATATGTCTTCTACTGCAAGACTAGTTTTTGTGATTGGAGTAGACAATGATCTAATCACTCTTTTCTATCTCTAATATGAACCTACATGTCACTTTAAAGCAATACCGTACAACAGGGAAAAATACCTCATAACGTCTGTCAATTCTCACAATCCCATTTGAGACCTAAAGTCTAAAATAGTTTCTCTGTGTAATACTTCCATGTAGTTTATAAACAACTTTTTATTGTAATAAAATAAGCTAGGTAGAGCAGAATTATTTTAGTGTAGTGCTTACTATGTTAATCAGGCTACTAACTGAAAGCCTGTGGTGACAGCATGAGAGAGACCAGGCAAGTGGTAGAACCTCAGATCTTACATGACGTGATGGTTTTGACTCTTTCTAACAAAGATTTGAGTGCAAATCAGGACTATAGATAGCTATCAGGCATGGAAAGTGGATCTCTTGGAGCCTGCTGCGTGGAAAGCAGTGGGAGTTTTGCATTTTAAATCAATGTGTGCAAATCAGGCAGGATGAAATACTGTATGTTATATTTATATAAAATTAGCACAACAGTATTCTATTCACTCATGGAGTGGGTCGGGGGAGAACCTTTTCAGAGGCAGCGTGGCCCACTGGACAGGGCCTTGGGCTAGACAACAGTAGGACTTGAGTTCTAGGCTCAGCTCTGCCATTGACCTTGTGATCTTGAACAAGTTATTTCACCTTTCAGCACTTCACTATCTATAACACAGGAATGACAATACTTCCCTTCTATGCACACTATAGATAAAACGTGCTATATAACAGCTAATGAATAGAATAACCACCAACAGGCAGAGATTAGAAAATATAATGGAGAAAACTGGGTGAATTAATTGCCATATATTAAAGGTGTACTCTTGGAAAGGTATGATGGAAACTATGCAACCGCAGCAAAATAACACTAAGAGGCTCATATTACATCACTCACAGCAAGAGAAGATTTGCTATAGGAAGCAAAGGTTACACCTACATTTAAACATATGACTAGAACGCACCGTCCATCCCATATATAAAAAGCTAAAATGCAGAAGAACCTTAGCACTCCAAGAGGTTTGTTTCTCTATCATTTTTTCTGGTTTCATTTCATGGCCTGTTCTTGTTTTGATTCTCTCTCTTCTTAACCAAATTACTGCTGCTAATTCTTGAGAGAGTTTTTTGAAGTCAGTCTGAAATATTTTGACAAGTTTCCTATGTTACTTCTTTATTCATTTTTTGTTAACAGGGAATTTTATTTTAAATGTACTGTTTTCTAATGTAACACAGCTAAATTTATCCTTGCTGCAGACCCCTGAAAGTCAATGGAGTTACACTAGTTTGAATTTTGCCATGTGTCTTATTTTAACCTGTCATAACTGACAAACTTAACTGACTAGTTTACTTAAACTGTATATAGTCTATTACTCTACCATTGTTGTATCCTACTAGGCATTATTTGAGAATTATTTCTGGTCTTTCATTTACTGTATAAACATTTTATATGGAAGCAGCAGCACCTTCAGGTTGTTTTTTTTTTTTTAAATTAAGGACAACTATTAGAAATCACTGGGCTGAAATTAGTGTATTACGAACAGAATGATGGAAGGTACCCTCCTTTTCCTATATATTGTATCTTATCAAACAATTTGTAATAACTCCTCCTTCATAAAAATAAAAAGTGTAAAATTTGTGTATCCAGAAAAAGAAATCAACTTGAGAATTAATCAGGGAACATGAAGAGCATTGAAGCTGAGAGACAAAATTGAGTTTACACCTTTCTCTCTCTTTATTGGAAGAAGAATATGAGACTATTAAGAATATGAATTGGATTCACAGTTCACACCCAAGTTATTAAACAAATGAACCTCTCCTATCTTGTTTAAACAAAATGAATCACTAATTGAACTGGTGGGGCGCCATCGATGTAAGTTATCAACAGGGCAGTATGCTCACATTGGCCAGGCTGTTTTTTCAGTTTCAGTTTTTGTCCCATGTCTGTGCAGTTGCAATCTCATTTCCTGATCCAGCTCCCTAAAACAGTGGGTTTTGGGAGATTTCAAAGACCTGGGAAACTAAACATTTTCTGAGAATATAGCAAACTCCCATAATACCCCAGTGAAAATCCCAGAAGTCCTGGTACCTCCATTTCCTAGACTGTCTTAAAATGAAGGGTGAACATTCAGCTCTCAACCTCAGGTCTTGCTCAGTTAAAAAAGGGTTTCTGCTGGAGTTTTTAAAACAGTCCAGAAGTGACTACATATGTCCTACCTCTACCTTCAGAGAAACAGAGTGAGAGCAGCAGTACATGGAGTTCATGATGCAATGGCTGAGAGTCCAAGTACATTCTTGGAGATGGTCTTTAGAGGGTTGAATGCTGCTTTTGAATCAAGGCCACAGTTTGGAGCGACTGAACTGTTATTATGCACCTGATATTGCTGAGAGCAGCACACTCAGATACTGTAGTCCAGCCTATGGGCCGATATAATGTAATGTATAATGTAATCTAGAGCAGGGCCAGCTCCAGGCATCAGCTCAGCAAGCAGGTGCCTGGGGCGGCTAACAGAAAGGGGCATCACGTACAGCTCTTCAGCAGCGGGTCCCTCAGTCCTTCTCGGAGGGAAGGACCTGCCACCAAATTGCCGCCGAAGTACAGCCCATCGCGGCTTTTTTTTGTTTTTTGTTTTTGGCCGCTTGGGGCGGTAAAAATGCTGGAGCCGGCCCTGCCATAGAGCCTAATATGTAATTCTCACAGTAAAATTCTATTTTTAGGCTTTTACATTGTGGTTTCTGTGTTATTTTTGAAATTTCTTCCCCTGCTTGCCTGCTGCTTGAGTCCAGCCACATGGCATGGCTCAGATAGCTGCTGTATCTGCCAAACTGTGCAACTTTTGCCCTGACCAGGAGCAGGCTCATGGATCCTGAATGGAAGGAGATATACAGAGATCTGGGAGTCAGGCTTAAAAATTGCCCCTCTTGCTGCAGAAGCATGAGGAAAGAGGGAGGCATTGGAGAGCAGAGAATGACAAAGCAGTGGGACAAATGGACACTTGCACCTTCATGAGGCTCTATCTGCACCTTTGCAAATACTAAAAGCAGTACTTGTAAGAACTTGGAAAAAACTTCCTATTGGCTCTGCAAAATCAGCTCTCACAAGTACAACTTACAAAGAAAAGCTACATATCTGCAGTAGGGGCTCCTGATTCCAGATTCCTCCTCCTTCCAGGCTGGCTCAGATATCAGCATTCATCTGTGCTTCTGGGTCGGGATCCCGGATCCACTAAATTGATTCTGAGATCCCAGCAATGCATCAGGCATTTCCTGGTCCATGGAACAACTGTTTTTCCTCCTCGACGTCCTTCACAATTAAGCCTCAAGATGCTTCTGTGCAGTATCTACCGGCAGATTGGTCTCAGTTCTGAAGATTCAGTCCAGCTCATTGTAAAAAACGAGGCACATTTTCTGCTCTGAGCCAAAGCAGTTGTAGTCATCCTAGGCCTTGTGTTTTTGGATCCTTTATCTTCTCATGGCCTGTTGTTTGCCAGTCTCAGTGGTGCCCATGCCAGCCAGGCTTGGCTGCCTTGTCACATGCCAGGATGTTACACATGATCAATTTCAGCGGACTTGGTCTCCTCTCCTCAGATGGATACCAGAGATTGCATAGTGCTCTGGCAGCAAGTTCACAGGATGATATCCCCTGAAAATATGCCAGCAACTGATAAATTAGATTACAGAAGTGGAAGCCAAAGGTGGGGGGCAAAGTCAAAGCCCAGTGGCTTCAGGAAGCCTCTAACCTGAGCCCTGATGCCCAGGGCTGAAGCCCTCGGACTTCAGCTTTGGGTTGTGGGCCTCAGGCTTTGGCCCCAGACTCCAGCAAGTCTAAGCCAGCCAATGCGACCTCCTACCATATTATTTTACTGGGGGCATTTCAAGAAGATCCTGGAGACTGATATTGCTTTTAAGAGGAAAGGTTTGCTTAAAGAAGAGGACACTGCAGTGTCTACTTCAGGGACTGAGGACCTTAATTTTACTTTAGCAACTTGGAGTTTAAAGCTTAATGGAGTGAGCAGAAAAGGCATAATTCGTATGAATTCCCTTGGTGTTTTATCAATAAGGGAATTTACTGATGGATGGAAAAAACAATCCCCAGGCGTTTCTCCTTCAATAAAGGGAGAGTTCTCCTGCAAGAAATGGCAGACTGAATTGTAATAATATTCTTTGGTAACATTCGGACACATAAGCAACTCTTCTAGCAGAACTCATCAGCAGGAACTGGTCTCTCTTGCAGCACTTTCCTTGCTTTGAATACCAGATCCCTCACAACTACCTGATTGGAAGAAGATATTACTACTTCAGTGGTTGAGAAGAAAGAGGGTATAAGCTAATATTTAGATCTTGATTGTCCACAGTTCTCCACTTTTCTCCAAAGACTGTTCATTATCTGAGTCCCCTGGTTGAGGAAGTAGGCCTGACCTTAGGTGGCAGAGTAGGGCTAGGCTGAATAAAGAATTCATCTTGTACTCTAACTTCTACAAAAGATTTAGCTAGGAGGGAAGCTAAGTTAGGCAGGAAAAAATTGAAATCAGCATTAGATGTACCAAAATTAGACAGACTGAGCTGAGTTGCTTACATTTTTGGTGGACTTCAGCATGGTCAAGAAAGGTTCACCATAACTACTGGAAGTTGAGTGTCCTAGAACACACAACTCTGAAACACTCCCATAACAGCAGTTTGGAATCCTGATGGTAGTGGAGGTGAACAGGACCAGCAGACATAGCTCTCAACCTATCAAACATTTTCTGCCACTTCCTCAGTTTATCTGCCTTTTGACTCACAAGAAGTTCCTCTTTTCCTGCAGTATATCTCTTTCTACGAAGAAGGAGCAGGAACACACTCATGTCCCAGGTGAGTCTGCATAGTAGGGTACATAACTATCAGACTTATTAATGTTTCCATGGCATAGCTGCACACCTGGGCCAGACTAAACTTTGTAGATCACTCAAGTGTGCCACTGGGCTTAGTGTAAAGAACACAATTTCTCTGGGGACACACTACTTTTTGGAGATTCTTAATTTCCGGTAATATTCCAGGGACATTACCTTGCTCTAGAGGCATGTGTACAGTAAATATTAGGGAATTTTTGGAGGGGTCAGAAAGAAGGGCCCATGGCAAGAATTCTTGGTGCCAACATTTTAATGCAATATGATTGGTGCTCTGGTTATCACCGGATGAGAGCAATTCTCCCAAGATTTCCAGACAGGTGTATTAGAGTGGTATAAATGTTTTTATGGTATGCACAAAGACATGCAAGATGGTATTTGAATCTTGGGCTTATTAACTGTGGTGAATTTAAGAAACCTCACCAGTACAAAAAGGGTTAAAGAGAGCCTATGGCCATCCCTATTCCTGCAGCCAATGCCAGGCCTGGAGGGAGAAGAAAAGGAGAGAGAACCTGGCACAGTTCAGAGCTGACTGGTGCAGAGGCAGGAGGTAGCTGCCTCCCTACATGAGAGGAGTATCACTAGGAGCCTGATAGCTAGGACAGCCTCCAGGGAAGAAGCACTGTCCCTGAGTGAGGGAGATTGCTGAGGAGACCGAGGAGCACCCAACAGTGCATGAGCTGTGTGACTGACATTGTGAGCTTAAACCCCCTCCAATCTTACATCTGTCCTACTCAGAGGAACCTGGGACTGTGGCAGGATGCTACAAAAGGTCCACAAGAGGGTGCTACTTGAGTTGAACCACTACAGATTATAGTGGCTATTCCCAAAACTGAAGAGACACAGGAAGTAGCCCAGGGCAGTGGATTTATCTACACTTAAAATGCTACAGGGGCACAGCTTTGCTGCTGTAGTGCTTCAGTGTAGATACTCCCTATAGTGATGGGAGGGATTCTCCCTTCAGCATAGGGAATCCACTTCCCCAAGAGACAACTAGGCTGGCAGAAGAATTCTTCTGTCAATCTAGCGCTGTCTACACCAAGGGTTAGGTCAGCTTAACTATACTGCTCAAGGGTGTGGATTTTTCACACCACTGAGCATCGTAGTTAAACTGACTAATTTTCTAGGGTAGACCAGATTTTGGACTCTGATGGCATTGCTTCACACAGGGCCCTGGGTTGGAATCTGGTAGAGAGGGAGGGCCCAAATCCCCCTATCATACCTTCTTAATGACTGAGGTACCTCTGTCAGGGAAGCAAGAGGCCAGAAGTCAGGCATGCCAGCCACTTGGCTGCCTGGTCCTCCGAGCACCCTATTACAATCACAATGATGTTTTAAAATAATTTTAAATATCTTGATGGTATCCTCTTTTAACCAGTCATAAATGGGGCAGAACAATTTACCAAAAAAAAAAAAAAAAAAAAATAAAAAAAAAAAATACAATTATAAATTATAAAGGGCAATAGAAAATAATTTGTAACCCAGAAAAGAAACTAAGGAAGTTTGTAAACTTCAGCTTGCACATTGTATTGTAATCAGTAACACACAGTTGTCTTCCATGTAATAAACTGTGTGACAAGTTGGAATGCAGATGGTTTTATGGAACTGTTTTCCTAGGATCTTCAGTAGCAATGCTGTACAAGTAAAGGCAGCCATTTCAAGTCATGGGTGATCTGCCGCCTTATCTTCTGCTTTGTGCTGGGAGTCTGAAATCAGTGAAGTGACATTTACTTACTACTAGTACTGAAACAAACCCTTCATATCGTGTTACTTATATTTTTTCCTAACAAAATAAGGTTAAACCAAAGCAACAGAAACAACATAAATAATCACAGCCAGTTAGATGAACTCAGCCAAGCCTGGAATAACTATTTAGGCATTCATGAAAGGCTCTATATGTTCATGCGCTGAAACCGAGTAGAAAAAAGGAACAAAAAATGCTTAACCCATAATCAGACACATTCTTCTGTTTTTAAATTAAAAAAATATTAAAACACACTGTCCATGAACCTGACATACCTTTATATGTAATAAAAGAATAAACTGAATGGGCCTTGGCCAGGTGGGTGAAAGCTAGGGCATTTCTTATTAGACTGCCCCACCCTTTACTTATGCTAGAGTTGACTGGACACTTTCAAACTTGACAAATTCTTTGCATATATTTTTTGGAAGTTTTCACAGAAACTACTTGCTCTGTTATCAGTTTATCGAGTGGTTAAAATTTTTCAATAATTTCAATTTCAATGAAAAAATTGGATTTTTCAGAATTTTTCTACTTTCTAACTGATTCCTTTGTTGCGTGTGGATTATGGAATACTTCTCAGAGTGGTATTTTCCCTAGTGTTAAATCTTCTCATGCCTAGGGCCAGTGGAAATTGGCAGCAAATTTTCCCTATTTACTGGAATTTTTGCCCTGAATTTTACAGATATTTTTGTAGGGTTACCATATTTCTACAATAAAAAAAAAAGAGGACATGGGGTGGGGGGGGGAGCCCTGCCCCATCCACTCCCCACCCCCTGACTGCCCCCCTCAGAACCCCAACCTCCCCTGCTTCTTGTCCCCTGACTGCCCCGACCCTTATCCACTCGCATGGGTGGCAGGGTTGTGGAAATTTTGGTGGTGCCCAGAACCCCCCCCCCTCCACCTGCCTAAGGCTTTGGGAGGGGGGTTGGGTGGGGGGAGGAGGTCTGGGGTGCAGGTCCTGGGCTGGGGATTAGGGTGCAGGAGGGGTGCAGGTTCTGGGATAGAGTTTGGGTGCTGGGTGCAGGCTCCAGGCTGGGGCAGGGGGTGGGTGTGCAGGAGAGGGTGAGGGGTGCAGGCTCTGGGATGGAGTTTGGGGGTGGGAGGCGGTGCAAAGGGAGGAGTTGCTGGCTTTGGGAGGGAGTTTGAGGGCAGGAGGGGATGCAGGGGTGAGGGCTGTCGGTCTGAGGATGAGGGGTTCATGATGCAGGAGGGGGCTCAGGGATAGAGCAGAGGATTAGGGTGTGGGGGGATGAGGGCTGGGGCTGAGGGGTTGGGGGCATTGGAGAGGCTGAGGGCTAGGGTGGAAGGGCAGGGTAAGGGCAGCCTGTCTTCCCAAAGGTAGATGGGGGACACTAGGACCCAGGGGCAACAGATAAGGGAGAGGCAGGCGGGGTGGAGATGTGAGGAGGGGGGGTGGCAGGTGGAGGCCGGGGACCCATCCAACACTCCCCCGCTCCCTGACTGTCGTCCCCCCCACCCCCAGACTCCCCTTACTATTCTGGCTCCACATGTTTGCAAAACACGCTGCCCGGTGGGTCAGTTTGTGTGTTACACAGGGCTGCAGACAGAGGGAGGGGAGAGCAGGGGAGGGCTCTGGCTGCTGGAGGCCAATGGGAGTGGGTCAATCGGCCCAGCCGCCCAATCAGCAGCCGCATTCTGCATGGAAGGGAGGGAGAGAGGCAAGGGAGAAAAAAACCCGGACATTTTAACCTTGTTACCAATTCCTCCCGGACGGCTATTTAGAGACGCAAAAGCCGGACATGTCCGGGGAAATACGGACGGATGATAACCCTAATTTTTGGAAAAATCCACTGGATTTTTAAAAGAAAATTCATACCAAATTATGTTTGTTTTTATTGAATAATTTGAAAAAACTGTTGCCCAGTCTTTTTTTAAAACTTCTTGCCCCCCAAGTTCAGAGCTTTCAGTGCCTACTTGAGATTTTCACATGAACCCTCCCCTGCCTTGGAGACTTTCCACTCCCCCATCAGACATTTTCTCTGTCCTTGACCTCGCAGGCCCCATGCTAAGGACAAAAATTATATTCTAGACATAATATTCAATTTTTGGTAAAATATAAAATTTGAAATCTGTATGGAATGTACTTTCATATAGCCTACCCATGCTTGGTAAGTATCATAGCCGGATGTTTCTGTTAGTATACTTCAGAGTGATTATTCCACTGAGAGCAACAGGACACTTCATAGTTCTTAAAGCTAATGTTTCTCAGGGTATGTCTATACAGCAAAGAAAAACCTGTGGCTGGCCCATGCCAGCCAACTTGGGCTCACGGGGCTTAGGCTGCACGGCTGTTTCACTGCATTGTAAACTTCCAGGCATGGGCTGGAGCCCTTGCTCTGGGACCCTGCAAGGTGGGAGGGTCCTAGAGCCCAGGTTCCAGCTCGTGCCTGAAAGTCTACACAGCAATGAAACAGCCGCGCAGCCTGAGCCCAAGTCTGAGTCGGCTGGCATGGGCCAGCTGCGGAAGTCTAGTTGCTGTGTAGACATACCCACTGTGTCTGCAGACTCAGTCAGAAAGCACTATCAATTTACATTGAAACTGTTCCCTTACCTGCTAAAAGAGTTCCACTCAACACTTGAGAAAGCTCAAGTTCTATAGAAAAGAATACCAGAAACACCCATAAGGAGACCCTCCAGTCACAGAATGGGTGGAAATTCTGCTACATTAACTTCCAGTGGCCCTAGTTGTGACATATTTCTACATACTGTATCTGTTGTTTACATTTAACAAGCCTAGCAAATCTGATCATTTGATTAACCTTATTGTAAAACATACATCGGCTTGGCAGAATGAGTTTTCTAAAAATAAGTTTGATGGATATCAACTTTTTTCAATTTTTTAATCAATTTAAATTTTCACGATTGTGGGAAGTTAGGGTCAGAATTATTTAATGACAATAGATGTTAAGAAGTTAAAACTTTATAACTGTTAAAACAAATTGTCAACATCACAAATCAAAACATACCAAGTAAATATCCTTGAAGCAAACTCGAATAACTTCTCAAGCATTGTTTTTGTCTATCTGTAAATTTTGTATTTGATAATATTTGTCACTTTGTATGCGTGAAATTGATGTTTACCAACATTCACTGATAAAAATCTAATCCTTCCGAGCCTCAGTATAAAATATTTCTTACCGAGAATCTCCTGAAGTATTTTTTCCAAAGGGCACACCAGATGTTTTTTTGGTTCTCTCTGGCATTTCAGCAGAGGACTGCACAGCAGGTCCTTTAAAAGCACAGTAATATATCTCAATATATCTCAATTTTTATATTAAATGAATTATTGCAAAATACACACATATATATAACTGCCTGGGTTATACCTCCAATAATCATTAATGTGACTTATTTTTAAAACACAGTCTGATGGGGAGGGGGGAAACCCTAAAGAAGCATACCAAGCCCAACAATGGGATTAGATAACAAATAGCACCTGATTTCTAACTTCCCACCCTGCTCCTAAAAAACACTGAATGCCAAATTCAATGTGTTTGGTGTGTTTAAGGGTTTTCTTGTTTTGCATGGGAAGACTGCCATAGCCTCCATGTTATCATTACTAATTTGTTGTCCCATGCACCTATATGCTTAGATAAAGGGACATCAAAAACAAATAAAAAGAAATCAGTTTAAGAGAAGAATGAACAAGTCATAATGTCTACTGACTGCAGTAAGATTAAAAAAGTGGTTGCCCCTTGTGGGTCAAAAGAAACCTTGTCACACAGATTACACGCCCGCTGACAGCGGTGTCATATCAATAATACTTGGCACTTCATAGCACCTTTCATTCAGGGATCTCAAAAGGAAGAAGGATAATAGGGCTCTCCTCTTATAATTTGGGTAAATACTCATCTTTAAACACTCATTATAAAAGATCTCAGACTGAATTACAAGGAAAAGATTCCAGCGTTTCCAGCCCAATAATGTGCAATTGCAATATATGTAAGAAATGAAAATAAGGACAGTAGATATATTGGAATTATAGTGACACCAAGTGGCAAGGGAAATTAATCTCATTTCTGCCCCATTCCTTCAACAAGGTCCACTATAACGGATAGAAAGATTCAGTTTACTAAACTGTATTTTTATTTCACATTAATATTAAACCTACATCAAGCTTGAGCTAACGGATTTCAAATTGCTGCCATCTACAAAATAACTATTATAGTATACAGAGGAATAATAATGGTGCAATACCCTTCTCATTACTCTTCTTCTCTTGCTTCTAGACACAATCTGGTCTTTGAGAGCAAAAGGAAGATGTTGCAGCATTACTGAATTCTTCATTTAGCAAAATCCTTCACTGCCATTAACCTTACTTCTCAACAGTAGCGCTCAAATGCTAAAAACTGATTCTCTTCCTCAGGGACTACTACTGAAAAACTCTCTCTCCTCAGTTTCACTTTCTGGGGTCATGCATTTATTTGCATCATGCTGCAAGTATTGGGGTTCCAAGGCATGCAGGGGAATGTTTACATTTAAAAAATGCCTAGCTCACTTTTAATGCATTTCTAGTCGTTTTTGAAAACCCAAAGACTTAGAAAAAAACAAAACCCAAGGTACAAAAGGATACAGACAAGTAATTTTTAAAAACTCCAAATGGGAAGCATTGGGGAGTTTTTAAAACCTCTCCCTCCCGCATTTCTTTTCTAAAGAGAGTGTTCTAGGGAAGTGAGTTCAGGACTAGGGCTGGTTGAAGATTTTCAATTGAAATTTTGCAATTGGAAAATGTGGTTTTGTCAAAATTGAAGTTTTTCTTTGGGAAAAGATTTTGTCGGCATTTTCCATTGAAAAAACTGAAATAATGTTTTTACTTTGGGTTGACATTAATCTCTGCATTTGCCTTAATTACGGCAGTGCCTTGTGGAAGGTGTACTTCTGGGTCCCATAAAGAACCACACTGGTTCAGCCACAGAAGTCCCATGAAGCACTGCAGCATCTCAATAATAAGGAGACACTGTGGTACATCAAGGAAGATGTAATCTGCCCAGGATGCAGAGGGGACCCAGAACCACAACTACCATGAGACACTGCAGTAGCTCAGTCAAATGCAGAGATTAATTTCAACTCAAAACAAAGCATTTGGGCATTTCCAAGTTGAAGTTTTTCGTTCTGTGAAATATTTTGACATTTTAACTTTGTCCTGATTTGGGATGAAAAGGAATGTAGAAATACTAGTTTCCAACAGCATGGAAATCCCATTTTGTGATCAGTCAGGACCTCCTGAGTTCTAATTCTGCTTCTGCCACTGGCTGGGGTCAAGACACTTAACTGCTCTGCCTCGGTTTTCTCATCCTGCACCTCCCAGGATTATTGTAAGGATTCCATTAGGTTTTGTGCAGCACTCTGAAGATGTGAAGTATATTAGTTCTGTGTGTTTGTCCTTTTCAATGGGGGGGGGGGGAGTGGGGGGAAATAGCTCCTCCTGCTCATGACAGAATTAAGCTGAAATCTAAATTTCTTGTTCATTTAACAAGTTCTACACATATAACACCTCCCCATCCTAGTCTACCAACACAGCCATATTTTCTTTGCCAGTCTGTAACACTCACATGATCCAGTTACAAACATTGTTACATTTTGTCCACACAGCAGAAGTGTTGCTTAAAAAAAACCACACAACAACAACAAAACTACATTTGTGCAGCCACCCCGACCATGCTGCCTAACTGACTGTTGTAGTGCATTCTAGGAAAAGTCTCAGAAGCTACTCCCTAGTGCTTCAGCAGGTGTTACAGTGCCTGAATGATTTCTACACAGAAGGACACCAAACAGCACAGGGGCCAATGTATTCTGGCATGTGCTTTCACAGGAAGGGTCTGATCCTACAAGTTGCTGAACACCCTCAAGGCCCATTGAATTCAATGAGAGCTGAAGATGCTTGATGCCTCATGAGCTGCTCAGCATCTTGCAGGATTGGGCCCAGACTGCACAGACAGAGTGATGACTGGTTACAGGAAGACAGCCATCTACGGTAACTAGTCTATGCTGCTGGCAAGAGGTAACGCTGTTTGCTGCCGGGGTTACTAAAATAATGCTAACCATGTTGTTGGAGGATACAAACCGTTAGAGCCAACCAGGTCACCAACTGGGTACAAAACTGGCTAAGAGTGGTAGTGCGGACAGGGTGATGCTACTCTGCAACATTTGAGCAGTAGCAGTAACGGACGCCCAGTTGCAGAGTAGTAATGACCTTGTGCAAGTATTTCTGAATGTTCACTCACCCAATCGATTGCAACTCCTTACCTGCAATGGCAGCTTCTTGGGCTCTGTTCTGAAGCAGTGATTCCACAGCACTTGTTAAGGCTGGCTCTCTCCTTTGAGTCATTTGTTGCTTACCCTGGTGAGGAGAACACAAGCAGTTTGCATAGTTTCATGACAAAACTGACCAGGACTCAACTCCAACAGAGATTTTGTGGAGGTGTTGAGAGCAGCCCATTTTCTTAATCCCCTCGGAGACAGCAGCAGCTGGCCAAGGCAGAGGGCAAGGCCACCAGTAGCTTGCTTCTTCCCCAAAGCATTGTTTTCCCATCCAGCCTAAAACAACCAAGACACTCAGAGAAGCAGCCCTTCAGTGACACCTGTAGGAATCTCCCCGTCAATGGCATCACCCCTTTGAAACACCCGGTTCTCCAGAATCTCCCTCTATTAGACATCCACCATCTTAACTATGGAGTATTTTAAGCCTTTTGGTGGTAGATAAAGAATTTTATCCTCAATTTTTTCCCCTCCATTGTAGGATTTACCTTTCATCAGAAAGCTGATCCTCCTCTAAAATTGAAATACTTAAAAGAAAATGAACTAGTGGGCATAACAACAAGATTTTTACTTTGCTGATTACTAGTTACAAACTCCGTCTGTCACTCACTCTTTTTTTTTATTAATGAACTATTTATGTTTTAATAAAATCTTTTTTTAAAAAATCTTTCAGTAGAAGTTGTATAAACATTGAATAAATACAGCAGCACAGGTCAAGACACAGAGGATTAACTCCACTTCGGAGGCTACCAAAGGAATTTGGCCTTTGATATATCCCTTAGGATAGTACAGTAGTACTCTGTATCCAGCATGGAAGCTGTATTAGTTTCCATTACTCTACAGTTGCTTTCCTGGAATCTAATTAGAGAAGAGTCTGAAAAAGCTATTTTCTCCTCAGCATTTGCTACCACACTTTTCTGTAACTTCCTACAGACAGAGGGGTTCTTTTTTGAAGCAACTCACATGGCAGTTAATTAAAAAACCAAAAATATCATTAGCTTCACTGTGGTTTAAAGCTACATATGAATGTGGCGCTTCCCTCCCTACATCACAACCCATGATGAGTCTGGTGAGCCTGTCTGCAAGAAAACACAAGGCAAATGTGTTACTTACCGGGGCCTGTTTGGCTGCTTTCTGGCCTGGTGCAAAGACACGTCGTGTAGCTTGTTCTTTGCAAAAACTGATGTGCCTCTCTGCTGCAGCTTCATTAAACCTTCTCAAGCAGTAAGGACACTGAATATAATCTGATTACAACAAAGGAACGGGTATGATTGAGTCAACAGCTCATAAGATATTGAGAGAGCATTGACTACTCTCTGGGAGACTAGGACTCAGGAGACCTGGGATCAATTCCCAGCTTTGCCTGTCCTGCTGGGTCACTTCCCCTCACTGTGCCTCAATTTCCCCATCAATGCTAAGAACTGCCCTTGGCAAAATTCCACACATCTTGGCAACTATGTTCATTTGATCTGTTTGTTGTAGAAATGAAGGCTGGGTGCCATGATCAACTGCAAGTGTTGAGATTCTTGTTGTTGACATACAGGCAGTGGTGAGCTGGAGCCGGTTCACAATGGTTTGCGGGAACCGGTTGTTAAATTTAGAAGCCTGCGTGGGACAACCGGTTCTAAAAGGGCATTTAAATTTAACAAGCGCTCCCCGCCACGGCCCCCGCTCACCTCAGCTCTGCCTCATCCCATGAATGCTCCGCCCTGCTTCTCCTCCCCCCTGCTTCCCGTGAATCAGCTGTTCGCGCGGGAAGCCTGGGAGGGCTGAGAAACAAGCAGGCTTTCCGCTCAGGCCCAGGAAGATGGAGCTGAGGTAGGAGGAGTGGGGAGGAGCGAGGAGGGCCATGCGCCCAGGCCGGTATCTGGCCGCAGCCCTGCGTCCCCACCTGCCCGCAGCCCTCCCTGGCTCCGGCCGGCCGCCCTCCCCGGCTCCTGCCGCAGCCCTGCCTGGCCCCGCATCCCTGGCCACCTGGCTCTGGCCGCAGCCCCAGCCGCCCGGCTCCTGCTGTGTCACGACGTGGCTTGGCTCTGGCAGTGCGGGTCCGGGCGCGGCGGTGGCGGTCCCGCATCCCCAACTGCACAGCTCCTGCCACAGCCCTCCCTGGCTCCAGCTGGCCGCCTGGCTCCTGCCGCATCCTCTGGCCCCAGTCCCGCGCCCTTGGGCTCCGGTCACCTGGCTCCTGCCGTGGCGCAATGCAGCCCGGCTCTGGCGGCAGCAGCCCAGCCCCGCGGCTCTGGCCACGGCCCTCCACAGCTGCCCGGCTCCTGCTGCAGCCCTCCCTGGCCCCGGCCATGCAACTCCTGGCCCCGGCCATGCAACTCCGGTCGTGGCTGGACTGTAGCGCAGCCAGCCACGTCCAGTCAGTGTGGTAAGTGGGCAGGGAGCAGGGAGGGGGTGTTGGAGAGAGGGCAGGGAAGTTCGTGGGGTGATGGGGAGGTGGATAGGCGTTGGGGTGGTCAGAGGGCAGGGGGATTGAATGGGGGCAAGTGTCCCGGGGGGGGCAGTCAGGAAGGAGCAGGGGTTGGATGGGGCAGTGAGAGGCAGTCGGGGCAGGGGTTCCTGGGGCAGTCAGGGGACAGAGAGAAGAGGTGGTTGGATGGGGCAGGGGTCCCGGGGGCCTATCAGGAATGAGAGGAGGGGTTGGATGGAGTGGCGGGGGGCAGTCAGGGGATAGGGAAGTGGGGTGGATGGGGCAGGGGTCACTGGGGGGTGAGCCACGACCCCCTCGTGGGGTGAGGAGGGAACCGGTTGTTACGATTTTGGCAGCTCATCACTGCATACAGGGCTTGGTCCAAAGCCTACTGACAACAATGAGAGTTTCTCTCCCCTCTGATATTGCACTACAAATCTCTATTCTGCATTCACTGAGCACAACTGGAATTCCATATGTGAAATGAATGCAGAGTGGGCAAGAGAGTGCTACATTGAGGATGTGTAGCCTGGATCACAGAGCAGCATTTCTTCACATAAATGTGGAGGATTATATTATGCTTTGTTTTAAAAAAAATAAAATTGAATAAAACTCTAGAAAAATCAGACATTTAACAAAAAAATGGCAATGTGATTAACCAAAAGGATTACTGTACTATATACTATAGCAGGGGTAGGCAAACTTTTTGGTCCAAGGGCCACATCGGCATTGCAAAACTGTATGGAGGGCCGGGTAGGGAAGGCTGTGCCTCCGCAAACAGCCTGGCCCCTGCCCCTTATCCACCCCCTCCCACTTCCTACCTCGACTGCCCCCTCAGAACTCCCGACCCATCCAACCCCCCCGCTACTTGTCCCCTAACCGCCCCTTCCTGGGACCCCCGCCCCAACCACCCCCCAAGACTCCACCCCCTATTCAATCCCCCCCTGCTCCCTGTCCTGACTGCCACCGGGGACCTCCTGCCCCTTATCCAACCCCCCGCCCCCTTACCATGCTGCTCAGACCAGCAGAAACTCGCAGCCCTGCCGCAGCCAGCCACGCCACCCGCACTGCCTGGGAGTGGCGGGTCAGACCACTGGTGGCGTGGCGAGGTGAGGTGAGGCTACAGGGGAGGAGGGACAGCAGGGGAGGGGCCGGGGACTAGCTTCCCCGGCCAGGAGCTCAGGGGCCGGGCAGGATGGTCCCGCGGGCCGGATGTGGCCCACAGGCTGTAGTTTGCCCATCTCTGTACTATAGTTTCAACCAATTTGCCTGGTACTGAAGTTAGGCTTGCCAGCCTATAAGTATCAGGATTGCCTCTGAAGCCTTTTGTAAAAATCAACATTACATTTGCTATCCTCCAGTCATCTGGTACAGAGGTACACGAGTTAATTCAGTTTAAACTAAATGGAAAAATAAACAAAAGTACGTCTGCAGCTAGGGTCGTTGATTTCAAAAAGGAAAACTTTAAACTAATTCCCTTAAGTTTTTAGGGAATTTGCCTGGACTGAAGAACTCAGGGATCTGAATGTAGAGAAGCCTTGGAATCATTTTAAGTCAAAGTTGCAGAAACTTCTGAAGCCTGCATTCAAAGTGGGGAGGGGAAGGGGGCGAGAAGAGAGGGGAAAGGGGAAATCTCATACAGAAGGGTTGCAAGACCAAACTAGCTCAACAAGCATCTCAAACAGGCTATTAAAAGAAAGCAGAAAGCCTACAAGGAATGGAAAAAGGGAGGGATCTGCAAGGAAAGCTACCTTTTGGAGGTCAAAAAATGTGAGGCTAAAGTGAGAACTGCAAAATACCTTTACAAAAGGACATTAAAACCAATAGTAAAAGGTTATTTAGCCATATAACTAAAAAGAAAAGAAGAAAAGAAGTGGGACTGCTAAGCATCAAGGATGGGGTAGAGATTAAAGATAATTCTAGGTAGGGCCTAACACCTAAACAAATACTTTGCCTCAGTTTTAAATAACGGGAATGAGGAGCTTGGGGACAATGACAGGGTGGCTAATGGGAACAAGGATATGAAAGTAGAAATTACCACATCCAAAGGTGAAAGCAAAACAAACAGCTTAATGAGACCAAATTGGGGGGCCCAGCTACTCTCCATCCAAGAACATTAAATGAATTGGCACATGAAATTGCAAGCCCAATAGCAAGGATTTTTAATGAATCCATAAACGGGGGGGTTATACCCTATGACTGGAGAACTCCAAATATAGTACATATTTTTAAGTTAAAGGACCATTAGTTTGATCTCAGTTGTATGCCAAGTCTTAGAACAAATTTTGAAAGACAGAGTAATAAAAGACAGAGATAAACAGTAAAGGCGATAAAATACAGCATGGTTTTACAAAAGGTACACCAACCAGATCGCTTTCTTTGAGAAGAAGATCTTAAATTTTCTAGACAAAGGAAATGCAGTGGATCTAATCTATCTGGATTTCAGATAAGCATCTGATATAGTTCCACATGGGAAATTATTAAATTGAGAAGATAGGAATGAACATAGAATTGAAAGGTGGGTAAGGAACTGGTTAAAGGGGAGACTACAATGAGTCATACTGATAGTTCACCTATCAGGCTGAAGGGAAGTTCCTAATGGAGTTCCTCAAGGATCAGTCTTTTGACCATTAATGACCTTGACACAAAATGTGGGAATGTGCTAATAAAATGTATGGATGACACAGGTTAGGAGATATTGCCAATACAGAGGAGGACTGGAATGTCACACAAGAAGATCTGGATGACCTTGAAAACTGGAGTAGTAGAAATGGGATGAAATTTAATAGTGCAAAGTGTAAGGTCATGTAATTCGGGACTAACAACAAGAGTTTTGCTACAAGTTAGGGATTTACCAGTTGGAAGCGACCGACGAAGAGAAAGACCTGAGTGTTTTGGTCTACCACAGATGACTAAGAGATGCCAATATGATGTGGCCATGAAAAAAACGAATGCAATCCTAGGATGCATTAGGCGAGGTATTTTCAGTAGAGACAGGGAAGTGTAACCATTGTACAAGGCACTGGTAAGACCTCATCTGGAATAGTGTGCGCAATTCTGGTCTCCTATGCTTATGAAAGATGAATTCAAACTGGAACAAGTGCAGAGAAAGGCTATTAGGATGATCAGAGGAATGGAGAACCTACTTTACAAAAAGAGACTTAAGGAATTGGCTTGTTTAGCTTAACAAAATGAAGGCTTAGGGGAGATACGATTGCTCTCTAAGTACATCAGAGGGGTAAACACCAGGGAGGGAGAGGAGTTATTTAAGTTAAGGCCCAATGCTGGCACAAGAACAAATGGATATAAACTGGCCATCAACAAGTTTAGGCTTGAAATTAGATTAAAGTTTCTAACCATCAGAGGAGTGAAGTTCTGGAACAGCCTTCCAAGGGGAGTAGTAGGGGAGAATTACCTAACTTGTTTCATAATTGAGCTGATAAGTTTATGGAGGGGATGGTATGATGCCTAAAATGACACATGGCACATCTGCATCGCGTATTAGCAGATATCTTCAACAACCAGAGATGGGACACTAGATGGGGAGGGCTCAGAGTTACTAAAATAATTCTTTCCCAGGTGTCTGGCTGGTTGGTCTCACCCACATGCTCAGGGTCTAACAGATCACCAAATTTGGGGTCAGGAAGGAATTCTCTCCCCCCCCCCCCACACACACACACATTCTAGGACAGATTGGAAAAGACCATGGTGGGTTTTTGCCTTCCTCTGCAGCATGGGTCACTTACTGGTTTGAACTAGAGTAAATGGTAGATTCTCTGTAACTTGAAGTCTTTAATGATTTGAGGACTTCAGTGACTCAGCTAGGGGTTATGGGCCTGTTGCGGGAGTGGGTGAAGTTCTGTGGCCTGTGCTGTGCAGGAGGTCAGACTAGATTATCATGATGGTCCTTTTTGGCCTTAAAGTCTATGAGAAGCAAGAGGCTCAACTTTCAAAGGTGCTGAGCACCCACACCTCCCTCACTGACCTCTGAAAATCCAAAAGGTGAATTCATCCCAATGCAAAGGGCCAGCATGAGGCCTATGCCTGACTTACAGTTTATTCCAAGTGGTAAGGGATGAATTTCACCCTTTGTTAGTCAATGCCAGAGTCAGGACTAGAACCCAAGCATCCCAACTCCCACCTCAGAGCTCTGCTACTAGACTGATGAGTTGCTACCATTAAGGTTGAAAGGGCCAATTATTTTTCTTCCTCTGCAATTCATCTATGTTGCTCTACTTCTCCCTGATTCTCTCCTCCTACTACTTATTGAATGCAGAAACCCTCTTTAGCTGCTCCCAGGGCTGCCCCTAATTCATGCTCTGCTCCACCACTACATTTTAAAAATAATCAGGAATGAGGGAGTTAATGTTCACCTTGGGTTGCGCAGAATGGAGTAAAGCTGAAGCCCATCTGTGAACAACAGGAGCTCATTGTTTTACCAAAGATAAGCAAGCACAAGAGCAGCAGTAAGTGAAACTAAATCACAAACCTGGATTGACGCTTGGAGGTGGAGGAGGAGGAAGGGGTCGGCCCTCTTTCATGGCTTTTGTGACTTGCTTGGCTGACTGAATAGCACTAATAAAGTCCTCATGCAGCTGTCTCCAGTTAGATTTCTTTTCTGGTTGTTTCTGTAAAGGAAACGTATTGCAACAAACTCTATATATCCATCTATGGGGATATATAAAGACTTTGACTGAGGGTTCTTTGCTAAATAAAATTTCAAGAGGAAGAAGAAATATTAGAAACAGAACAAAATCTTAGTAAGACTCAGAAAAGTGATTTGACCTATCTCCCCATCCTCACAAATTAACCAGTGCTCCAAGGGACCAATAAAAGAATAGCCTCTCATAGCAAGACATTTAGGTCACAGAGGACTATAGTTTATACTGGATTAAATATGAAAGTTAGCATGACAATCACCTCTCCCCCCCCTTTGATCTCCTCTTATATTTTTTGCCTCTTCTCTCAATCAAAGTCTGAAATTGGATTCTGCATAGCCTGCTGCTGTTACTAGATCAGCAGCAGCAAACCCTCATCAGCCTGGGCTGAAATTATTTAGTTGGGGTTGGTCCTGCTTTGAGCACGGGGTGGACTAGATAACCTCCTGAGATCTCTTCCAAACCTAATCTTCTATGATAAACAGCACACAACCATAGTATTGGCATCTGTGAGACAAATGCTGTGTGTGTGCCCCAGTCCTGCTTAGGCCCTACGGTTACCACAGCAATACAGATAATGATCTTTCTTAAATAAAGGAATAAAACAATACTGTTTGAATTTAATAGCAATAAAGCTCTGCAGCTTTGTCCTTGGGACTTTACAGGCCACAGATGGCTCTTGAGCTGAACCTTGAGCATTCCTGCACCAGATCAGTGTCCTACCATCACTTCCTCTCATGGACCTAACTAGAGAGGAAGCTGTCAGAAGCTTGTATGTTATTCATATGTTTTATTTTTAAGGAAAACTCCTATAAGAGCTGAGGCCTCCATGTGTTCCTAACAGTTTCACTGTACACCAGCATGGCTCTTGCACTGAGAAGAAGCCTCAAGTTATGGAGGCAACAAGCCACTTATTAGCACTTGATAAAGACCTTGATAAAGGCTAGGGCTGGGGACAGGGGAAGGCAAGAACAAAGCCAGACCCAGTCGAGGAGACAGCATTTCCCAAGAGAGAATGCCACACACAGCGAAGAACCCTAGGCTCATTCAGGACACCCATTCATCGCTGGAGTGAATGACAACATTTGTTGACCAAAGATATTAGAATGAAGGCAACATGCCTGCTACAATTTCAACAATACCTTTGGTGGTGGCTGTTTCTTCACTGAGGGAATTTCAGTTCCCTGCAGTCTCTGTTTCAAAGAATTGAAAGGTTTGCGCTTTTTGTTGAAGACTTTCCTGCATATTGGCTCATGCCTTAACTGGGATGCAAAGAAAAAACAAAATCTTATGGCAAAGACCTTATGTTCTGCTAATGCTGCTTCTGTCTAAGGCATTATAATTATTTCTGCCACACTCTGGAATATTGCTAGATCAGAGAAAGCACAAATAACCTATTTACACCACAGGGCAGGACAGTACTCTGAATACTGAACAGATCAGTCAGTCTTCTTTTTTCCACAGACAGAGTGAAAATTCCTTTCAACATCTGTGTTTAACCTACTGGCATTTACTGCCCCTCCCCCCCCCTCACAATTCCCCCACAGATGCATAAAACTTAAAGTAGAGGGGGAAAAGCCTTTGTTTTACCAGAACATCTTGTGCAAAATGTCTTCCACAGGTTTCACAAGCTAGCAAATCTTGACTTCTGGCAGCTGTATAAAATTCAACATATCAAATTATTAGTTTCACAGGATTTCTTGCCCTCACCCCCCAAAATCAATGGTAAGAGCAGGCCCTATGATTTCTGGAACTGGTTGTATAAAGGGCACTTTCGCACAACGAAAGTCACCTGTGGGTTTTTTCTTCCCCCTTTTGTGATCTCTCCACCTCAGTGGTGGGGTAAATTTCATACCCCACAGGCCTCCATTTCCTCTGTTTGTCTTACCAACTGGAGGAGCCAGCTTCATCATTTCCATTCGAGTTACTTTACAGTTTAATATAAGAAATGTTAGGGGTTACCATTCAACTGAAGACTTACCAAGTGGCACATTTAGATACTAGGATGATAAAATGCCTAAATGGTTAAATTCTAACTTTGGCTCTAAGCCAACTGAACTTCTCCTATATACTTGTTCTAACGTCCTTCTCTCTGCTATTGAAGACAGGTATCTTTAGCATGTCAGTCCCTCTGACATCTCACCCTCCGAGCTGTTGGCTTCCTCCCCAGTCCTGCTCCTTCCCCACTGCCCAATGGAAGGAGAGGCTCATGAGTCCCCCTCCCTCCTGCCCAGCTGCCAACTCTGTTTTAACTCTCCACTGTCTCTGGCCTATTGCTTTTCCTGTACCTGTTCCCTGCCTGAGAAAGGAGTGATGGACAGGTCATGTTGTGACTCTGGGGAGATGGTGTAGTGTGAGGACAAACACAAGAGCCATGTTTAAGCACCAACTGGAGAACTCCTCAACCAGAAAATTCCTACCTTTATTAAACTCCCAGCTGCAACACATCCTGGTCCTCCAGAGAGGACCAGGAATGCTATAAACCCACCACATTCTCCCTTTTTTTATAGTAAAAGATTAAACACTAAGACAATGTATACACACACGCACACACACACACACCCCACAATTCAAAATGAACTTTAAATGCAATTGATAAGGGGCTAGAGTAGTGCAAATAGTTTTAAGGAATTAAATAGTCCTGAGCAGTATTCTAAAGTTCAAGTCTTTGAAGGGGTCTGATCAGTCTTCCAGGCCATGTTCTCATTTCCATATTGAGTTTGTGCAGGGAGTTCCCTGTGGAGGAGGATCACTTTCCGACAAAGTACCTGCAGGTTCCAGATCCTCTCTGTGTTGTCAGGAAACACTGCAGATGAACCCGATCCCTCCAGAGAAGTACAGGCGGAGTTCCCACTAGGTAGGATGTGGGAATTTCTGTCAAGTTCTGAACAGTTCCAAATGTCTGGGAGCTTTTAAGCCAAACTTTGTTCCCTGGTCTCAGTTCAGGTAGTGCTCTTGTTCTGTGCTGAACATTCAAATTTCGTTGTTGCTGAATTTTTATTTTGGTATACGGTTTTTTAAATTCCTTCAGGTTGGACCACTTAGGCTTAAGCTGAATCAGGTAAAGGCATCCTGGATCATCTTCCCATCAGAAGTTCTGCTGGAGATAGTTCAGACAGTGTTGACCGATAGGCCAAGGAATGCTTTATATGGGTCCAGTGATTTTTGCAGAAGTCTTTTTAAAGTCCACACTGCGCTGTGCACCTCCTCATTACTCTGGGGTAATGTGGACAAATAGTACAATGTTCAAAATCAAAGTCTTGTGCAAATGCTAGGAAGGTTTCAGAGGTAAACTGAGGCTCATTATTAGATATGAGGACTTCTGGAGCTCCATATCTTGCAACTACTGACTTTGGTTTCTGGATGACCTGTGCTGATGAAGTCAGTCAATATATCTGGAAAAGTAATCAATCAACTACAATAATGCATGTATGTCCTTTCCAGAAAAGCAAATCTGTGACTAACCACTGCCATGGTCTGTCAGGTAGCTCTGCAGAGAGTAATGGTTCTGGGTTTCCCCCCCCCCCCCACCACCACTTTTACATATCTTGCAGCCCTCTACTAAAGTCTGAACTTCCATATGGTGGCCTGGTCTGAGTAGGGATTGTTGTGCTTGCGCTGGGTGCTTGTTTATACTTTGGAGTCCATGGATTTTGGCGTTCATGGATTTTGGCGAGCATCTCTTTCTGAAGCACCACTGGGATAAGAATGCATTGTCCTTTCAGAAACACCATCCACTGTGTGAAGGTCATTTTGGTCCTACCAATATGGGTCTGCTGGAAGGTGACTCCTTTGACCTCACCTTCTTCGGTAGAGTTGAGTCAGTTTCTGGCAAGTCTCATCCTTTAGCTGTTCATCTCTAATTTTCTGATGTTAGCTGGCAGCTGCTAGAATTGCTGCCAAAATGAGGTCATTAAACCTTTGACATCTTTCTCTAAAGCCTTTTCATCTTCTGGTGCTGGCTGCTCAACTGGGACTCTAGACAGAGTGTTTGTTTCTATGTGTTTTCCCTGGTACATGTTGAAAAAAAAAAAATTGCATCATCCACAATCAAAAATCTCTGAATCGTAGGTGGAAGATATGATGCCCTGCTCATGTCACTCAAAACTGAGTTACCGCCCTGACTCAGCAAGTGAGCCTTGCTGCTGCTAAGCTATGAGTCAGCCCGCTGATACATCAGCTTGTCTGCCTTGCCAGCAAACTCCTCAGGACTCTGCCAGCCCAAACCTTTCCTAGCAGGTAACACACAGTCAATCCCCATTCCCAAGTTCCTCAGGGACATCTTTTCACTGGACACTCACAGAAGTTCGCTGCCACGCCAGCCTGGTACTTTGGCTGAGGATTTTACTCTTCAGCTTAATACGCAGCACTCAGATGTTTTTGTAACAAAACAAGACTCCAATGAATCTATCCATGCCACTTGTTACACATGAAAAGAAAACAAGCAAGACAGGAATGTAAATGTGGAGGAACAACAGATTTTGTTCCCGAGTTCAGAAAAATATTTGTAACATGTTATCTTACCGCTTTTAGAACAGACTCTGTCGTCTCTGGTTGTTTTTCTACAATTAGCACAAACCTTGCAAACTAACAGGCCTGCTTCAATTAGCACAAACTCAGCAGGCTGGGAGACCTATTTCTTTCTAATAATACAAGACAAATCCAGGGTCTGTACTGGACCATACTTTACCCAAAGCATTTATATTACTTTTAATCCAACAACATGAAGCCTTAAAGACACGGATTATGACATTGGCAAATTGGGGGACTGAGTGTATCAGGCCTGATGAGAATTACAGTATAGTGTGCCCTCTGCCAGTTGGCATTGAGGGGCTCCCTCAGTTACAGGTCATTCAGTGGTTTTGAATCCAATAATCCCCATAGGGCTTGTGATCTGTTTCTGTGTTAAAATTCAAGCTAGATATGCAGAGGACCAAGGGATTGCTAGAGCTTCCTTTTCCACCTGAGTATGCCACTGATCAGTTTCTGTAAGGCTTCTTGATATGAATGCAGCAGGTCTCATGTCTCCTGGCTGCTTTTGCGTGAGCACTACCCCACATGAAGAGGCATCTGTTGCTACTGTTGACGGATAGTTTACTGAAGATCGTGTAAGAACAGGCAGAGATGTCAGTAGTTCTTTTATACAATTAAATGCATTTTGTGGTGCAGTCCACCAGATCACATATTGTGATCATTAAGAGAATCTCTTAAAGATTTTTAGAGGAGCTAAAATTGGTAAGAATTTCCCAAAATGATCTGTCGTGACCAGGCATCTTCTTACAGTAGAAACATCTTTGGGGTCAGGTAAGGTGAATAATGCTTTCAGTTTGCCGGAAAATCAGCTGAATTCCGTTTGCCAAGTATGTGTCCTATAAATTTTATCTGCTTCTTTCCAAATTCACATTTCTGAGTGACCTTGTTGAAAACATCTCAAAACTGCATGTAATCACACACAGTGTTCATTTTTAATCTCTACCATCTACCAACATATCTGCATTGCAAAGGATACCAGACGAACCTGACACAATCTGAGACAGTCTTTTTTGGAAATGCTTTGGTGCTGAAGATATGCCAAATGGAAAACAATTCAAACGGTACCTTCCAAATGGGGAGGAGTATAGTTAACAGATTCTTTAGCAAGGGGGATTTGCTAGAAGGCTGGGATAGTATCTAACTTTAAGATTTGTGTTTGGTTAAATGCAGGAACCATGTGTCTTTCTCTACACATGCTTTTACTAAGTTGTCTAAGATCCACACAAATTGAGATTTTGCCAGTGGGCTTTGGTATACAGCCACCCCCCACACCAGTCACAGGGGAACTCTTGCCCAGACATTTTTCCATTCTTCTTTGACTTTCCCTACCAAAGCTATAGACATGCAGCATGGGGCTGTGAAAGCAAAGGGAGTGGTTGATGGCAATCAGTTTGATTTTGTACTCCCGACCGCTTCCCTACCATGGTGCAGACATGGGGATACACCTCCTGTATAGTTTGCTTTGTGCATTAGTACCAAAGCTCTGTACAACTTCTCATGAGTTATGTACCCGGATACGTGGATGCCAATATCTAAACCGTATTCTTAAATTTATTCACCTAAATTAGGGTTATTGCTGATTATGTGCTCTATGTATCAAGTGACTTTTAAAAACAAACTTTGTATTTGTGGATAATCTAAGCACTACACCCAGATGTACAGACCCTCATCTCAACCTATGTATTACATAATGATTTTAACATTAGCTTTAATAAAAATTTTAAATGTCCTCCTTGTGAGAGGTGGCTGATTAGCAACCCTAGAGACTGAAATGTAGGGGCAAATACAGCACAAGTACCTTAATGTGGAGTGGCCACCTCGAGACAGTTAATCTTCCATGGCAATTCAAATCCTTGGCCTCTCTACTGACTTTGCACACAAGCATGCCAATTTCGCTGGTGGTGACACAGATAGTTTTCCCTTAAGAACTGACTGCAACAGTTTATTTTCCATGTGCCAAAACAGTAATCAGGTAATAGCACATTTTAGTTATTACTACCCATTAGAACTGGTCAACAAATTTTTGGAATTTAAATTTTTAAGGGGAAAAATGGCATTGGAATATGCTCTTAGTTTTCGAAACAAATTTCAAGAAGTTTAAACATTTCAAGCTTTCTTTTTCAAAACAGTGAGAAAATTCCCACTCTTTCTTCCCACACCAGAAAACCGTGAAACTTAAAAAAAAAAAAAAAAAACAACCAAGTGAGATAAAGTACCGTTTTACTTCCCTCCCCCCTGACTTTTCTAATGGGAAAACAAGTTCACCAGTGAGAGAAAAAGGTGGAAAAACCCTGTAAAACCTAAACCATTTTCTGAAACAAAAAATTTAAAAGCTTTTCATTTTGAGAAATTCCATTTTGAATTCATACTAGAAAAATGTGTAACACACAAATCAAATGATTGGTATTTTTTACTTAAAAACAACCACCTCCAATGATCATGCAGGAATCAAGTCTTCTACATGGAGTTGAAAGCTCTCTAGGCAGTTATCTAGTCACCCATGAACCATCTTTAACAAGTGCTAATGAGACTTTAGATCAGGGGTCAGCAACCTTTCAGAAATGGTGTGCCAAGTCTTCATTTATTCACTCCAACTTAAGGTTTCGTGTGCCAATAATACATTTTAAAGTTTTTAGAAGGTCTTTTTCTATAAGTCTATAATGTATAACTAAACTATTGTTGTATGTAAAGTAAATAAGGTTTTAAAAATGTTTAAGAAGCTTCATTTAAAATTAAATTAAAATGCAAAGCCTCCCGGACCACTGGCCAGGACCCGGGCAGTGTGAGTGCCACTGAAAATCAGCTAGCGTGCCAAAGGTTGCCTACCCCTGCGTTAGATAAAACCTAGAAGAGTGGTGTAACTAACATTTCTGAAGGGGTTAACTTTTGATTTCCCTAGTATTTTAATATCTGGAATGTAGTGTATGAGACTGGAACAGTAACTTGTATAAACAAAAGCTGAAATTGCCATATACACTATGAAACAAAATGTAGGAGTACCTTTGATTCAGACTACAAAGGAAATCAGTATTGCAAAACCATTTACTGAGATAAAAGTAGACCTGATCCTCATCGTGCTGCCTTCAGCATGGCAAAGAACAAGGTATTATGACATCATAATAGAAGAGTGGAGATGTGATACAATACAGAGAGTATGTCACTACAGAGATTACAGCTCACCTAAAAAAGGAGAAGCTGGATGCCCACACTCAGGTTTTGCTTTATTCCAATCCTTTTAATTCATAAACCACATAAAAAAATTAGGATCCTTAATGATGCAGTGATTCAGTCAACTGGAAGATGATTGCCTATATTTTTAAAAGCAGTAAGACACATTTTGTTATTACAAATGTGACACAGCCTTTTTTCTTTTGTGACAGAATATTTAGCAGATGCATTAAATAATGTTCAAGAAAGATTTTATTTTGTAGTAGTAATGTTCACTTGCAAGTTAATTTTGTATTAAGGGGCTAGCAGAAGTTTAGTATTTGTTCAAATAGCTGGGAGTGATCCAGACTAAGCCAAGTAGTAGGTTCATTAATAAATAAGGATATATGTATAATGGCATATCAGCTAACAGCCTGTATGACAAACCCAGTAAGTTATAAGTTTGCATATATTTAGACACAGCCACCTTTCTATTTTAAAGTTCTGCTGTACCAAACCCAATATGGAAGATAACTGCAAGCATTTTGGGAAGCCACAAATGTTTGATCCGTTTCATATATACAAGTATAAACTAAACATAAAACTTCACATGCCATATTCCTAATAGTGTCCTTATGATCTTTCGTGTCTTACAAAGATCTGGAGATACAAGGAAAGAAGAGAGCAGTGTATATTAGTACTTACCCCTAATTTCTCAAATTTCTGAGGGAAGTAAAACCATTTTCAAGTGCTCTTGAATAGGTGCTTAGAAGAGCTGGTCAGTGCTAGCTTAAAGCTGTATACTGGAAAGTCAGGGATCCAAAGAACAACAGAGCAAAGGGGTGGGGGGGACGGACATGAAGTATTTCTTGGGGAATACTTCAGGGAATACCTGAAAAATTCCTAGGTAGCCTAAATGTATTTTTATAGCAAATTGCAAACTTGATTATACAAAATGAAAAATATGCCCTAAAAAAACCCCAAAACTATTCATGTACAATGTCAGAATCTAAGGAATCTAAACTTGGGAATTAGTTAAGTTATGTTAAACTAAAACATGATAGTAGCAAGTAGAGCTGTGGAGGATGGAAATTCCATTTTGACGATTAATTTTGTTTTCATTATAATTGGGAAAAGCCTGCAAGTTCAAAATTCTCTACAGAAGTTTGACAAAAGAAATCATTGGATAATCAAAAAAAAACCCTTCAATTTTATAATATACAATACAAAATACAATTTTCAAAACAAAGTACTGTAGTTTCAAGTGAAATATCAAAAGGTTTCATTTTGAAACTGTCAGAATGTCACTGTTTTCCTTCAAAGTAAAATTTCAGTGAAATTGACATGAGTTTGCTAAGCATCACAGTTTTGATTGAACTGCATTTTTCAAGGGGAAAATGGTTTGGAAGAAAACTTTGAGAGAACCAACAACAGTACCATGTCTTAACACAACACAAATCTGATTTCATATCAATCTCTCCACACTGAGCACAGCATTAGGCAAAAACAGTAGATTGCTGGAGTGTACCTGTAAAGAGGTCCAACCCCGGCCCCCCCTCCATTTATGGCGGGAGGGGAACAAAACAAAACACAGACTTGCAGGTATAAGGGTTTGCACGTAATCTCATAGAAGTGAAGGCAAGGTTTGCCACTTAGCAGTATGAGACTCTTGGCAAGTTTTTTTTATTGTAGCAGACATTATGAAAAGAATACCAAGGCATATATAGTAACTTGATTACAACAATTAGCAGTGACATTTTGTTAACAATGGAGGACCAAAGTAATTTTATAACCTTTTGCTCTATTCCATTAGCTCTCCTCAATTTCATTGTTTCCAACCAACATCTTTTTAACCTCTATTCCACCCACTGTTCTCTCCGTTTTAAAAACACTCTTGACTTTTCCATTGTCTTTGTTCCTGCTCTGGCCTGCTCTTGTTATCCTTACCTTTCATTTATTTTTGCTCTATAGAGGTGGTAAACCAAGAGAGAAAGGAAATAATACAGTAATAAAGCAGCAATGGGAAGAACAGGCCTGCTTCACCTTCCTGGAGGCAACTAGAGCACAGAAACATTCCCAAACTGGCTTATAGAGTATTACTAACATTCTCATGGCATAATGCAAGGCATATCAGGACACTGACTGTGGCAAATCAAATATCAGAATAGCTAAAGAAATTGTGATTACTCTTTAGGAATGGACAAAATAAATTAAGATTTTTCTTGCTTGATCTGGCACAGAGTTTTGGCAGCAAAGCCTAGCTACAAGCAGAATACCCTTTTTCATGACTTCCCACCTCTGCTTCAGCAACTGAACAGAATATCCAACTGCAGAGGATTATGGTTTGTGTACTTTAGCAGCTAGATCATAGTACTCTTTTAGAACATGTGGCAATATTTTTAATAAATTCATGTTCATTAACCCACAAAATTACACTTTACTCTAAATATTAAGCTTTGCACGTTACTCACCTGTTCCATGCATCTGACTCATCTCTATATGCAAGTTTTTCAAATTCCCTCTTTAAACACTTTCAGGAAACATGGGTGCTAGGTGGTCAACTTTTACTTGCACAGTTCAAGTGCTTGCAATAATCCAAGTTGCCAGTTATTAGCAACCAAATAATTAACCATTATGACACACACATCCTGCCGTATCCTATGATATACATGAAAACTAGTATAGCTAAAAGTCAAATGAAAGCATGAACAAAGATGTTTTTGTCATACAGGACTTCTACAAAATTTCCCCCCTCCTCAGATATCATAATTAGGTGAGCTAATTTCTACAGATTTGGTTAATATAGAACATGGGAAGAGATTTGAGAGAAAAGGAAACTGATTTTAGGTTTGAATTTCAATAGTTCAATCTCACAAGCAGCAATAGATGTTATAACCAAAGCACTCTGAAAAGTTTCTATACACAGAGGATTCACACTGCTTTCTGCTCATCTTCATTTAGTGTTCATAAGGACAACTGAAAGGGAAATGTATGTACTGCTGTGTCAGTTCACACAGTGATGAACAGAAATTTAAACAATTACATCAGACCCATAGAGGAGAGAAAGTTTGTGTTGAACTTAAAGAAACTTCCAAAAGCAATAAAACAACCTGACAAAAACTTAAGAAAAACTAAGGGGGAAAAAAAAAAAAAAAAAAAAACTAAAAAAAAATATTTTTTTCTTTAAGCCTCACAGGCACCAGTCCTAAAGTGCTCAGGATTTAGCCAACTGGGATGAGATTAAATTAACAGTAATTTAAATTCTCTCCTCTTATATCCTGGGCACCAGTCCAGAATTCTTCCAAAAATAGTACCAGATATCCTAGAAATAGGTTATGATTCTACCAGAATCTCCCACCCGCAAGCAGCATACACAGAGACTTTTACATTGAGCGGACCATGGCAAGACGGCATGAAAGGATGTTCATGTTGTGGTCCTGTGGAACTACAAAGATTAGGTACTTCCCTTTTCTGCTCATAAAGGGGCAACTCTTGCTCACCTTTCTGAGGTGTATAGGCCCACTGCCATCAACAGAATGAAGGATATCAAAGCCAATGCTAGAGTCAGAACTAAGATGTTTACGGTGTCTGATTAGGATGAACCACTGCCCATCTCCAAGAGGTTCCTGCCTAGGTCATGGATGATTTAGACCCCATACAGCACCAATGTTTGCATTTATAGTTTAGCTCCCTCACAGTGCAATGCTAAGGCTGCAGAGTTTAGGTCCCAGAAAGTCAGGAAGTGCAACAGAATTTTTATTGTGTCACATGTATGTAGCATACTCTACTCCTTTTTATCTGGGTGTGTGTATAGTTTTGACTTATTACTGTTTGAATATTTTATAGCAAACACTGTATGCAAGACTGTTCAATACAGCCAAGTTAATTTCATGAGGAAATTATGATGTTAAAGTTGCTAACTTTGATTTTAAATGTACAACCTAAATCTTGCATTAAATATCTTTAATTATTTCACCCGCCAAATGAAATGGAACGCACAACCATGTGAATTTAGACAACCCTTAAATTTAAAACAGTTTTCTAAACATCTCTCTGAAAATACGATTTTCCAATACTCTTCACAATAGTATTCAAACAGCAATAGATACCTTAGACAGTTGGACAGGGCTTGGTGAAAAATACTGCATATTCTTGATATACTGAACTGTGCTAAGGTCAAAGCATGGTTTCCAAATGAACCTGCATTTAAATACCATTATAAAGGGAGGGAAAGTTATTTTATGCACATTCAGATAGGTAAATCTAATCAAGAAACAGCACCGAGGGCTCCTGAATCATAATAGTTAAATTTTCTCAATATATACAAAACCTGTTGCATAGAAGATACATATTTTTCTGTAATTTAAGTATCCTAACACGCTCCCAGTGTAACTCAGTTTATAAATAACTGCCATGTTATGTTCATGACAGAAAAATACAGTAATACTACTGTAAATTTTAATTTGTAACCAAAAATTGTTTCAGCTGTTTTCCCATCTTTTTAAATGTAATTACTTGGATCTGGTTATAGAAAAATTCAAATACCATGTTATGAACTTCTGTCCATGACGGGACAAGGTTAAGAGAGTCATTGTCTTCCCAAGATCCTAGCACAAAGAACAATGCAAAGAACTTTCCACAATATGAAAGTCATCTGTTCCACTACGACAGCTTGAGCCCTTGAACGTTCTGTCTCAGATTGAGCAGTTCTTTTTCTTGCCTTGTTTTCTCCAACTTGAAGGCTAATTTGTTGGCTTTCTTCTCCATTCTCCGTTCCTGCAAACATGAAGGACTTACACATTAAAAACCTATTTTTGAGATTTGCAGAGAAGTATATAATTCACTCCCCAACACCTTCACAATCCAAAGGAGATATCTGAATAACTTTCAGAGACATGCTAAATAAGGCCTGGTTTACACATAAACTTAGGTTGACTTAGCAACATCGCTCATGGGTATGAAAAATTCATACCCAAGAGATATAGTTAAGACAACCTATGCCCCAGTGCAGTCATCACTATGTTGATGGAAGTAAGCGTCTATACTACAGTGAAATAGCTGCAGTGCTGCAACAGTACCGTTGTAGCACCTGTAGCATAGGGTGCCCCACGTATCTTACTCCCGGGGGCATTCTGTGCCAAAAAATTGTTAAAAATTCTCCAAATTTTATTTGTCAAAAGAACACTACATAATCATGCCAGTTTCAATTATTTTGGTAATTTATTTTAAAATACCAGTCACCAAGTATGTTTGTAACAATTCAGACACACAGAAAATCTCCCCCAGGAGTAGAGTTAGAAACCCTGTGACAACCCAGTTCCTATTTCTCTGCACCCCCACCCATACACCCAAACCCCCTCCTCCCCAGAACCCAACCGTGGGGCACCCCAGCCCAGATACCCGCACCCCATCCCTAGCCCAGATACCCAACCCTCCTTCCCCCTAGAGCCCAGCTGTGGGGCCCCACTTCCCCAGGCACCCTTCTCCTCCTGCTCCCTCCCCAGCCCGAGCCCAGGGATCCAGACGGGAGAGAAAGCCTGATGCTCGGTCTCAGGCTTGCAGAGTTTCCGGCGTGCCGCCCTCTCCTTCCGTCAGGGAATGCTGGGAACTGTAGCTGCCAGGAACCCTTTAGCTCCCTCCCCCTCCCCCCAGCAGAGTCTTCGGTGTACAAGCTATGCTCTGCTGAATCCAGTGGCCCCTGGTGGCAGCTATCAGCACTGCAGCCCATTTCTGTGAGGGGAAAGGAAAATCTGCATGTGCACTAATTTCTACAAAATTCTGCATTGCGCAGTGGCGCAGAATTTCCCCAGGAGTAATATCTAAGTTTTAGAGACATGCTGCTTCACATTCTCTTTTCCCAGGTTGAAGCATGTTAGACTTTTATATAACAAAAAAGACTCCAGTTTCAGCTACCTCTTCTGTTTTTTCCTTTGCCAGTGGCTGGCATGATCCAGCTTTTAAAGGTCAGAATAAATGAAACCGGAGTGATGGTGGTGGTGGTGGCGGCAGTACCAGAAAAGATTGAAAGTAGGAAGTGAATTTACTTTCTGTAGTAACAGCCCAGGGGGGGGAAAAACAAAATAAAACAAAAACAAAACCAGACCAAAGACAGAGAGGGAGAAACTAAGAGCAGACAGAAGAGGGAAAACTAAAGTAGAGAGAAAAGGCTATTGAAAGAAATTGAGAATCTTTGCAGAATTATTACCAAGAAAACGTTTTCCTACTTTTGGGGAAAAATAATAATCGAACTTTCCAGTGAATGGTATTTTCCAGAAAGATACAGAAATCAACCCTTAAAGACCAGTGAATTTTTCCCAATAATTCCCAGAAACAAAATAAATTCGTTTAAAAGAAAAAATGTTTTTTAAAAAACAGAATAATGAGGAACAGAGCAACAGATTTTCCCGAGAGGTTGTCTTAAAATATTAAAGACTAGATTTTACCTTTCGTTCTTCCTTTATAGCTTGTTTTCTAGCTTTTCGATCCTCTCTGCTCTCATTTTTGGAACGTGGCTGTGTGGATACTCTTGGCAGATCACTTTGATCAATCATTTGCATGCGTTCAGTCTGCTTAGCCGTAAGACCTCTCTGAGGCAAGATATCCAGTGGGATTCCACTCTTGTGAGAAATTTTGATTGGTTTGGACTAAAATACAGACAAATGTGCCAATGAATTAGTTGTCTTTAACCCTCCATCCTCCACCTGCTTTTCTTCCAAGGTTTATGGATCACCCTTCTTATCAGCAATAACATAGAACCACCAATAATGCTACAAATTTTCCAATAGTGAACACACAACCAAATTCTGCCCTCAAATAGATGCACGATTTCCCATCAAACTCAACAAGAACTACACGTACATATCTGTGGCAGAAGTTGGCCTTAAAAGTTATATTTAACGTTACTTTCCCTCCCTCCTTTATTTAAGTTTTACTTAAAGGTAACTAGTAAGGAAAAAAAATAGGGTTGTATTCTCTTTGCTTCTTTATGAGGAGGTCTGCTTTATTTTTTGAACTTTAGAAATATCAAGATGCATTTTAAATTTTGCTGGGGAACTCGGAGGACAAAAGAACTGTGGTGAGAGTTCTCAGTCCTTAAAGGGACAGTAGAGATCCACCTCCAAAAGAACTGATTTCTTGCAAGTATGCACAGGTTGTACGCTCTTGATATTTGTGAGATAATCTTACTAATTCTCCAGGAAAGACAGGTTATGCAAATTTTGAATTTTCTTCCTTTCTTGCCCCCTTTCCCACCTTTAAAAAAGCCACCTACTAAATGTTTTAAAAATCATGAAGCAGCAAAACAGAACACAACATTCCTACCTCCACACCCCATTTGCAGGTCAACTCAAAGACAAATACAGCCAACAGGAAAGTAACTGTCTTTGTCTTGACTCTACAAGCCATGCTGCTGCTTAGACTTCTGTAAACTTCATATAATATAGAAAATAAGCCTAATGATTTTACCTTTGCTGGCTCCTCAATAAGTTTTGGATGATTATACAAGTTTGAGTATGTACCTAAGGCAAGAAAGAAAACAAAGATAATGAAGGGTTGTACCCTGAAAAATACCACCCCAATTTGCATAGCAATTTTTTAAAAAGTTATATATTAAATTTGAAAGGCTCATGGCAATTAGTTATGTTTTAGTGCATTTAATAAACCCCTGGCCAAATTTCTTTAATGAGAATGTATGCTGTTATGTTCCAGTCAAAAGCACAGAGAAATGCAGAAGCTATTTTAACTAGAAACCTGGCTACCAATAACAAGACAATCTACCATCTGCTTTACTATCCCTGGAAAAAGTAAGAGCCTCACATACTTACTCAAAATGGATTCACAATCCCACTTCTCTTTGGGTTCCTCAATAACTAAAGTTACGATTTCTTCTTCTTCTTCCTCACCCTTCTCATTAAGGGGAGAATCTAAATCCTTTCTTGGTTCAAGAGCATCAGGTTTCACACAGCTTTTAGAGAAGGTAAGAGAAGAGGGTGGGAGTCAGGGAAAGGAAAAAATAAGAATTTCACTATAACTTCCTAACACTGAAAAAAAGAATGAAGGCTTACCCTTTCCCTCCACCCCTTTTATTTAAATCTGTGACTACATAACCTCCTCCCTGCAAAAGACAGAAAAAAAACATTCCTACCTGTGTTAAAAACAAAAACAAACCACTTAGTAATGTGACATGGGAATTTCTTTTCCTTTCCCCTATCCTCTCTCTCCACAAATCTCCAAAATAACCAGACTATTTAAATATCTGCACTGTCAGAGGTAGATTGCTAAGAAAGCTGCCTCTACTTTCAAGAATATTTGGCGCACCTGAATGCAGGAAGGAGGAAACATCAGTGAACCGAATGGCTGGCTGGCTGTTGTCCCCCCTCCACATCTGAATGCAAAGGATTGGGTCATAAGTGTTCAATTAGGTATACATGATCAATCAGGTATACAATCATGATACACAAATCATTCCACTGTGTACATAACAGGTTCTGCTCTTGGTTCTGTACACAACAACAGATGGAGATACTCTGCTGCAGGGTCAGTTACAATAGAAAGATGCATGGTAGGGGAAACCTCAGTCCAAATCAGTAACTTCCTTGCAAATCAGAAGGGCTAAGAAGGCCTCTGAACATTAGCTGTAGTTAAGTGGGATTGTAGTGAGGCCGTATTGGCAAACCGGGAAGTGGGCGGGCTTAGCCGCCCACTACTAAAGGCCCCTCCCCCAGCCTAGTGGGAGGGACCACTGGACCCAGTACCAAATGATTACGTGGGACAACTAATAAAAAAACAGGGAACAAAGTGACGGTCAGAGGTTCAAAATCAGGGAACCAGATGGGGACACCGAGCAGAGAAGTGGGATACAATTTTCAGTAAGACTGCAAGCAACAAAAAACCCACTCCATATCACTTTGGTGCATCACCACTCAATTCAATAGAAATCCACTGCTAAATAAAAATATGAATATTTTACAAACACTAAACTAATTACATCCTACAAACAAAAATACGGTCTCCATCAAAGTAAATTAAAACTCAGATAGATTTTATTTTAATAAGTGAGATAACATGTCACTAGAGTGAGTAACGTGTAATTAGTGTTAGTTCTGATTCACATAAGTAGCTCTAAAAGTGATTCTACACACTCCTTAGCTTTCTCTTTGTAGTAGTCATTCAGGATTTCTTGCAACCGAGTGCTGTCGGTGTGAATAAAGCCTTCTAATTCCACATTATCCAACGCTCCGATCTCATCGTCATCAAACTGTTCAAAGAACTAAAAAGGAAAAAACACAAAGCTAAACGAATGATGAATATTTGCATCTAGATTGCATGTGTGAGACAAATGCAATGTTGTTCAACAGCTTCTCTGGATATTAAAAATTCATTTTCACACTATTTATAACAAAAAGTTTTGCAGGGCAGAGACTGTCGGTTCTGTGTTCTTACAGTGCCTAGCACAATGAGGTCCTGCTCCAGGACTAGGTCTCCTTAGCATTATGATAACAATAATGATAATTTCTTTCCATTCACTTCCATTTCTTTCTCCCCTCATAGAAGTCTTTGAAACAAGTCTACAAAACAAATACAGTAGTAGTAGCAGCAGTGAAGGGTAGGCCTGCAGCAGGCTCTCTCCTTTACCTCCAATTGACATAAGCATACCAATAGTAAATTAATTATCTTTCAATGTTATATAGTCAAATTACTCATTTCTCTTTGGGACACTGTTTGGGATAATTAAGTAAATTAATTAGACTGCCACTGCCTACTGGAAAAGTTAGACTTCATGCATCCACCACACTTCATACAATTAGATCAAAGCACTTTTAAAACATCTTATAAATCCATCTCACAGGACTAAAATACCACCCCCACTTTACAGATGGAAATGTGATTTGACAAATTATATATCCTTTACTGCTTGAGATTCCACATCGCCCCATAGCAATGGAAATTATTATAATTGTTGGAGGCAGGAAAAGAGGAAATCCATAGTTAGGATTACATCCCTGCGGCCTTTTAATGAGAATGAGATAATACAACCATGCATTGGATGAGAACCATTTAAAACCCATACTCAAACTCATTTCTTGTAATGCAAAAGGGTCTATGCGCGTGGATCAGCTTAGCAGTGGTTTTCAAACTGGGGTATGCGAGAAAAATCCTGTAATGGCGGACAACACATTTTATTTAGTAAGAATTGGCAATCTAATCAATGTTTAATCGCCTTAAAATTAAAACCGCAGCTGCATTGGTGTACATTTCCTTTCTGTATGTGACTGAGAATCAGACGTTTTCAAACCATAGAGGGTGCCCCCTAAGGGGGTGCGGAGGAACGTTGACGTGGGGGGCTGTTTTCAAACTTTTTGTAATCCCTGCCATGAGTTACAATTTTTGGTTGTCTCCCCCCACACCCTGACAGGCTGGTTGGCCCACTGAGGTGAGTTGGAGAGCAGAGGTGGCGCTCCCTCCCTGAGCCCAGGCATGCAGGGCTGGCCCAAGACACCTGACGTAGCCACTTGCCCCCTGAACATTCCTCTGCATCCCCCTGGATGTCCCCCCCCGTTTTGAAAAATCGGGGGGGTGGGGGGTTGTTCTGTGACCCCGCCTTGCCCCCCCCCCCCCCCAATCACCTCCACCTATCTCAGGTGGGGATGTACAGTAGACTCTTATCTGGAAAGGGGTACGCAGCCTAAAAAGTTTGAAAGCCACTGGCTTACAGGATTTGGGGTGGGGGAGAGCAGGATGGGGCAAAAAGCACAGAGAAACAGGTTTAAAATATCCTCTCTCTCATACACTTGGGGCTTCTTAACATTTTTATCAGTGAGCTACCTCACCTTCTCAAATCTCTCATCTAGCAGGGTCAGCTGTTCATTCCTTCTCATTACGGACGAAGTTATGGAGTATTCTGTGAAACGACTCTTGGTTTCCTCTTGCATGAAAAGAAACTCTTTCATCTCTCCACTAACTCCCTCATCATCCGACAAAGGACCCTCTGAATCATAATCTTCATCACTACTGTTGTTGTCCTTTCCATCATCCATATCCTCCCACTCATCTTCATCCTCAGTATCAGAGCTCCTGAGTAGAATATATCTGTAGATCAGCCACTTAAGAAATGGGTATAGCCTGTCAGAGTCTACCCTGTGTTATTTTATCACCTCAAACTTATGCCAAGTTAAATTAAAAAAAGATTCTTCTCATGCAGATACAAGAAGTTGAAATGTTTAGTAGTAAAAGTGCTGCCCAAAGTTAAAATCAGGGTGTACCAATAAATATTTGATTAGGGTGAATAGCCAGAAATGCTTTCACACTTGGTCGTTCCCTTGGTGTTCCAAATGCAGCATGTCTGGTTAGTTATACATCAGGAAACGGGACCAGAAAAGAAAGAGAAAGCAAAAGAATACTGGAATATTAATATGAGTAAAACTATGCATGTGCTTATGAAAGAAGTGGTACCAGTAGCTAATGCTAGAAATACCCATGAAACCTCACTTCATAGTAACAAGATGTTTCCCAAGGTCTTGTAAACACACTACAATGACCACCTGTAATATTATTGCCTATAATACTGGAAGTGTTTTGAGATTGCGTTAGATTTGGAAACACAGTTTAGATCTCATAATCCTGTTTACTAAGTAAATTCTATATATTTGTGAATTTAGTGTTGTTTCAAACAGATAAAAAACAAAAAACAAAAAAAGAACTAGGGACAATATTGCATTATTTGTTATGACATTAAAGAGTTCTGCAAAGCTTCATATACCGACAGTCTTCTCCTTTCCAGACCCCTTTCCCTGGCTCACTGGCCTTTAGGACAAAGTCATCTTCGAGAAGATTATCTGGATTATTGAAGTCAAAGTCATCATCAAGAGCTGCGACAATATCAGGGTCAAAATCCAAACGGGGTCCTATAATGGAAAAGAATGCTTTAAAATTGGCATTGCATCCCCAAGCCACTTCCCAGAAACAAAGGTTCCCAACTATAAATGCTAATTTGTACTAAGTAGAGCTATTTGCGGAGCTCAAATAACCCCTTTTTGGGAAGGAGGGGAAGAATTTTAAAGAATTTATTAGAAGCACAGGACGAAGTTGCTGAGTTGAATGACAGTGTATAATGTTTCAATTAAAAACTATAACTCTGCTCATTAGAAGTCAGACAGATGTGTGGTCCAATAGTCTGAACACATGATAACATGCGACTTTTCTCACCAATTATACATGATTTATTCTGATTTGGATGACTGCTTCTCCTATGTTTGGAGTACATACATCCTCCATTGCAGTATTTTTTTATATATACATAAAAAAAAATGTACACATACACACACACACCCTTTCTAAATTACACACACACAGACCACAAAACTAATCCTCTATTTCAGTTTGTTGAACAGTGGTCATTAAAACTCACCTTTCTGGCCAGAAGGAACTATGGATTTTAAACCCCAATCAGAGAATGTGTGGTAGATGCTATACCAGAATGGCACACATAGGTATATTATGCAAGCACACTGTGCATCTTTGTAACACTGAACACTTAAATCATCCTACAGTTTAAGACTACAACACTGGGATGCTGAATGGAATTTACTTTTCTTTCAAGGAAGACAAACTTTGAGAATGAAGCCCCAGTTCTATACTGGGATGCATGTAGATGAACTTTTGCATCAGTGGGACTCTACAGGGGCACAAAGATATACTTGCACATAACCCAATAAAGGAATGGGGCATTAAAGGACTGACAAAATTCCTTAAAAACAAAACAAAACCACACTCTGAAGAATTTTCCCCCCCTCTTCCTCCTTTCCCAACTAGGGTTTCCTGCACAATACAACAAACCCAAGGATTAGAACCAGTTACTATATAATGCCAAAGAAAGGCACCGATTCAATTACTGAGGAAAATAAATCTTGAGTCACTTTTTGGTTCTCCTCAATTATGGAGACGTACCTGAAGCAAAACAATAATATCAATAGATGAACAACCTTAATGTTTAACAAAAATATAATTTCACCTAGGTCACCAAGAGGACCATTAGCTTCACAAAAGAAAAACAGGTAAAGAGTTGTATGGTACCTGAAACAGGAGCAGCTTTATTTAACAGTCCCACATCCTCTTCAAACTCTGAGGCAAACACTGAGGAAGGCAACTTAATAGTGGGAGACTTTAAACAAAAAAGGAAACAAAACAGTTATTTATTTAAAGTAGTCTTAAAGATGCAAGAGTGATCATATGTTTTGAGTACTCTGACAGAAACAAATCTTTGAAAATTACTGCTTACTTACCTGGAGAAAACAGGATTTTAACTGAGTTTCTTAGTGGACTTGAGAAGAACTCTGTAGCTCAAAATCTTGTCTTTTTCACCAAAAGAAGTTGGTCCTATAAAAGTTATTACCTCCCTCATCTTGTTTCTTTACTGGACTAAGTAATGGAAGTTAGCCAATGAAGGATTTTTGCCCTTAGTATGCATATTCCCCCAGTACAAAGATTGTTTGAAAGCTTTCAAGATGTGACTGAGGAAATGGTTGTGCAGGAAATAACCAGAAGCAACTTTCTATTTCCTTAATAGCATAAGCATTACTAAAGACCATTTTAAGATTTCCCTTCTAAAGCCCTTTCTATGTGCAAGACTTTAAACTTAAAAACAGTGCTTCCAAAGTAATGACTTTTATGGAACTTTTTATAACGTGGTCAAAATATATTTAGTTTTAAAAACATTTGTCAAGGCTGCTTCCCCACTCTGAACTTTAGGGTACAAATGTGGGGGCCTGCATGAAAACTTCTAAGCTTAACTACCAGCTTAGATCTGGTCCGCTGCCACCATTCCCAAAGCTTATTCCCTTCCCTGGGAAGCCTTGAGAAACTCTTCACCAATTCCCTGGTGAATACAGATCCAAACCCCTTGGATCTAAAAACAAGGAAAAAAAAATCAATCAGGTTCTTAAAAAGAAGGCTTTTAATTAAAGAAAAAGGTAAAAATCCTCTCTCTAAAATCAGGATGGAAAAATAACTTTACAGGGTAATCAAACTTAAAGAGCTCAGAGGACCCCCCTCTAGCCTTAGGTTCAAAGTACAGCAAACAGAGATAAACGCTCTAGTAAAAGGTACATTTACAAGTTGAAAAAACAAAGATAAACTAACACGCCTTGCCTGGCTGTTTACTTACAAGTTTGAAATATGAGAGACTTGTTCAGAAAGATTTGGAGAACCTGGATTGATGTCTGGTCCCTCTCAGTCCCAAGAGCGAACAACCCCCAAAACAAAGAGCACAAACAAAAGCCTTCCCCCCACCAAGATTTGAAAGTATCTTGTCCCCTTATTGGTCCTTTGGGTCAGATGCCAGCCAGGTTACCTGAGCTTCTTAACCCTTTACAGGGAAAAGGATTTTGGAGTCTCTGGCCAGGAGGGATTTTAGCTGTCCTGTGTACAGTACTAAGTTACCCTTCCCTTTATAGTTATGACAACATATGTGCCAGTTTTCATCAAAATTGAAAAACTCTGTAGAGCCACACTTCCCCAGGCCCTTAAAATAAGCTATCGTTGATTCAGTTTGTACACTTTTCTTGCACACTCCACTGTGTGTGAGGGTTACCTAATAGCTTTCCAAACCACTAACAGTGTTCTGGCACACTACTGAAGGTCAAAACTTCACTGTACTCAACATTGGAAGCATTCACCTGTATTTTCCCCAGATTCTGTTTCATTACTTTTTTAACCAATATTTGATATAGTTTCTAGTTTATTACTACTTATTTAAGATTTCTTCACAATCCATTACCACAACATCTGAGTGTTTTATAATAATTATAAACAAATGCAAAAGTAGTGAGAGCAACTCGCATGGTTTTTTTCATACAACTATTATGGGATCCCATCCCTTTTGGGTCACACAAGAACCCTCACTGTCATGATGAAAATCATTTAAGGGCTTTGCAGCTTCTAAATAACGAATGGATCATTAATTGCCAATATAATACTTTTGCCTATGATCAAATAGGAAATTTGGTATGCCAAAGTGCCTGGGAAAAACGGAATCCTTCATAAGTAGCTTATAACCACATGAATGTTTTTTGAACAAGGTTATTAAATTTAAACATGTAGCGGGATTTACAGGATGTTAAACTCAGCAAGATACAATACAAGAATGGTCAACAGTGCAGCAAATACCATACTTACTGGAATTTGTTGACTTTCTTCCTCTCTCTCTCCTTCCCCTCTCACTATAATCCTGCTCTGTTGACCAGACACATCAGATGGGATTAGCTCTGAGGGACCAGAGGCTTCTTTTAGATGCTGCAAGTAGTCGTAGTCATCATCAAAGAACACTCCATATTTCCTCTGCTCTTCTCTCCTCTGTTCCTCATCTCCCTTGAGATTGTAAAAAAGATTAGGATTAATAAATTAGATCAGATTCAAATTCATTAGCAAGAATGTCGATCTCAAATACATAACCTGGGAATCCTCATCTTGAAAAACAAGGACACCTTGCAGAAAAAACAAAAAAACAAAAACAAAGCCCTCAGATAGATAAAAGACAGAAATGAAAACAACCTTAGTCTGAAGGATTGGGAAGGAATATTTTTTTTTTTTTTTTTTTTTTAAAAAACACACAAGATCAGTTTTGTAGTATAACTAAACTTTTTTTTTAAAAACCAATCCAACCAGGGCCGGCTCCAGGCACCAGCCGACCAAGCACGTGCTTGGGGCAGCACCTTAGAAGGGGTGGCCAATGTTGGGGTGGCAGGGGGGCGCTCGCAGTGGGGTGGCGCTCGAGTGTTTTTTTGTTTTGTTTCGGCCGGGCAGGGTGCGGTGCGGCCTGGCACTGGGGGGGAGGGAGGGGTGTGTGTTACGGTGGGGCGGTGCTCTTCTTTTTTGCCTGGGGCGGCAAAAAAGTTAGAGCCAGCCCTGAATCCAACACACACTTAACAAGGTGTTCAGCCCATGAGCAAAACATTTACTTACAAAACTTTTGCAAATCTCTGTGTGTACAGAAGCTATACGAATACACATTCACTGCACAGAGATTTATTATGACTGTTCACTACACAGAGGCAGCATGGATTAATTTTGAGGCTGGGAGCCTTGATCTCCTAAATTCCAGGGTTTATCAACGGTACATTGTCCCTCGACCTCGCTGGTGGGTTCTGCACCCCCGCCTCGCATCCACCATAACCACCTCTGGCTAGGGAAAATTCTCTCACTAGGAAGTGTTTAGTAAAATGCTGAGGATTTGTCTGTATAGGAGTGTAAAAAATTATAAAGTTTTGAGTGTGTTCTCAAAAACACAAACATCCAGCCTCTTACATTGTGGTAGATTTCAGTCCAATTTTCTAACTAAAACCTATTCCCAATCCATCTCCCTTTTTCTCAAGTTATGACTCTGAATAGTAAAATCTTATAATCATTTTACTCTCCTGCAATATTAATTTCTAATCCAAGCTTCCATGGTCGAAGTGAGCATTTACCTTCTGTGAAGGCAACAGAACTCTCTGAGGTGCAGTATCGTCAGCTGCCAAAGGGTCCCTCTGACTTCTGTGTACCAGGTGAAATGTTACAGCTTTTTTTTTCTCTATAAAGGGTTTCTTCCTTCTGTGAGGCTGCAAAAGAAAAGTTATGTTCTGGTTATAAAAAAAATATATATTAAAAACTTTTCTAAGGAATCCCTTTCCTCCCCAACACATATATACACACATGTTCTTTGCTATAAAATTTCAGAAAATGTTACATACTCTTGAACAGCAGGGCTTAAAAAGCAAACCAAAATTAGATGTGTTCTTGCCACATGCACTGCATCGTCTAAAAGAAATACACTTCACATGTTCTAAGTGTCAACTGCAGATATATATGTGTTCTGTAGAATTATACATTAAACATGAATTACAGACTGATTACAGTACATGATTTTCAGCTGTGCTCTCAGGTGTTCTTAAGTAACTGCACTCTGAACATCAGGGCATGTGTGACAGAAAGTTCAAACTGGGAAACAGGGAAATGGACAGGTGGAAATTCCTCAGGACAGGCAAATGTAGCTTCCCATATATAGATATAGACTGTTGTCTAAATGATATCTATATATTTCTAGCTCAGTTTCTTATAATGAAATTGTCAACTGAACCACTGCCACATACAATAAACCATCTCAGCCTCCTGAATTCCTCAGCAATCTGAAGAACTATCCTGTTGGAAATATATTCTACAACTCTCTATACAACTGTGTGTATATATAAAAATAAAATTTTCCAATAGTTCTACTATTGGGAACTCGGACAGGTTAAAAAATTATAAGAGAACATTTTCATTGTGTAAGTTACAGAATAAGCCTAACCTTCCCCTCCTTGCTTTTTAATTTTAAAATGTAAATCAGATAATGTAACATGTTATGTAGCATTTGAGATACATTTGTGTAAGAAGGTATCAGCTGCCAGGGTACGCTTTTAATATTGTTTGCATTTTGGAATCTTATGTCTGGAATTATCACAAAATGAGATGCAAGACTGTAAGTAAGCAGACATATATGCCACTACTGCTAATTGTGAATTTCCAGGAGAATGGTGGTACAAATGCAATGTTTAAAATCCAGGTCCCCATTCCTACAGCCCAGTATCTTGTGGATTAAACTATTAAGTGTGCCTCTGAAGCCCATTCTGTGGAGAGGGCAGAATTCCACTTATAATTATGGTCTGTACAGGACCAGGAAATGATTTCAGACCTATGCGCCATCCTATATGCCAATATCAGTGGCAGGTTTGCACAGAGATGGAGGGTAGAGTATTGCGTGTATGTAATAAACATACCGCTTAGTTAATATCTGTTCAGTATTTTATCACACTGGAAAGTTATGCCTCCTTTTAGGGCTACCTCTATTTCTACGCTTGGTTTCTCTTCATCACCAATCTTTCCTCTTTTCTGGGTCTCTCCACCTCCTCTCTCCTTGTGACTTATCACTGTTGCCAACTCTCCTGACTTTATCACAAGGCTTGAGATATAGGTGTTTTTCTTAAAGACAGGCACTCTCACACAGCCAAAGGATTATCTGAGAATCTCAGTTGTCATTAGAAAATCCTCTGAACTTCTAGTCCTCATAGATATAGAAAAACACCTGAACTTCTGAAGCAAATATAAGCCAGGTGCTCCAAAACAAGAATGTAATTGAAAGAGCCCCATACCATTTTTAAAAAAAGTTTGATGATTGAGGCCTGCTTGATGATTTCTGAATACTTGGGGATAGCTTCTACATATACTCCTTCTTCCACCCTGTGTCTGTCTTGGCTACTTGAACTGTGAGCTCTTCAGGGCAGGGCCGGTCTGCTACTCTGTGTTTGTACAGCGTCTAGCACAATACAAGCCCGGTGGTGATGGGTCTTAGGCACGATTTAACAAACGACAACTAATCAAAGACACCGGCCTTCCTCAGCAGCGCCTTCTCATTCCCAGCCAAGGCCAACCCCCACCCCAACATTAGGGCGTAAAGTGGCCACGGTCATCATTAGGCTCCAGAGTTAATGTCGCTGAGCTGAGGTGCGGGGCGCTCCGCCCTCCCTGCGGCCCCATGGGGGGGGGGGGGGGGTTTTTCCCCCGCCCCCCGGGGGCAAAGCGGGGGCGCGGGGGGGGGGAGAGAGCGAGTGACAACAGCGCGCGCCCCCCTCCCGTGAGGAAGGTTTCATACTCTCTCCCCTCCTTCCTCCGCGGCCGTTACTCACCATGGCTCGGAAGCGGGTGCAGCGGCGCGCGCTCTGCAGTCGTGGGGGACCACGCTACGGGAGACCCCGAGTCTGGCTCACTCCCACGTGAGTCGGCCCGGCCCGGAACTGGGAACCGCCGCCATCTTGGGATAAACCAGCTCCTGTCCGTTGGCGGGGGGGGGGGGAATCGACAGCTCCAAACCAACGCAGTGGCAGTAAATGAGCCTTCTGCCGCAGACTCAAGAACTGCCAGGGGTGACGGAAGCCCTCTCGCGGAAGGCAGGGTTAAAGAGACACAGGCGCTAACACGACCCCCACCGTTGCGGGAATGGTTTTGCCCGCCGGGGTGTGGCAGTGGCGGAGAAAGTGGATTGGAGGAACCCAAAGAGGACAGTGGGCATGCGCACTGAGTGAGCCGCAGCTGGGCAGGGACACAAGCGGCTGGGGGAAGGGAGGGAGCCACATGCGGGACAGGTTCCCTGCCCGGGGAGGCGCGAGCATGCCCCCGTCGCCGTGTCTCAGACACAGGCAGATACCAATGAACGTTTCTTGGCGCGGATTTTCCCCTTGCAGCGCATGCGCAGAGTGGGCGCCCCGGCGGCGCAATGGACCCGACAGGCGCTGTGTTTCGGCCCCTCCGCCTGCCTCGCCCCCGGCTGGGCCAGGCTGTTGTGGGGTCGGCGTGACGTGTCCCGTTTTCTCATCTCCCCCAGCAACACACGCCAGGGGGCATCAGCGGGTGTAACCCTGCCCCACCCACACAACACTGGCAGCCTCCGCACGTGCCGACCCGGCTCCGACTCCCGAGATCGTGTTGTGCTTCCAGGCACGTGTGCAAGGGGGGAGTAGGACCTGGCCGGAGTTTGGCTCTAGGGGTGGGGAGAGTAGGGCCAATACTCACCGCCACCAGCAAGCGGCAAGGGGGTAGCAGGCGGGAGGAGGTTCGGGTAGCACGGACACAGGCCGCTCCCCAGCTGCAAAGGGCGCTCCAAAAAAGGTCTGCATCTGAAGCACAGTCAGACCCCCCTCCGTCGCCTGCACGCTACTCCCCTCCCCCCGTGGTCCCCATGCCCCTTGTGCGTGGGGCTGGTCTGAGTCCCTCTGCTGCCCGCCCATGTGTGGGGCTTGTCCTCCAAACCCCTTGCTGCCTGCCCACAGGGCTAGGGTGGCCAGGTGGCTGGTTTTTGACCAAAACACTGGGTCAGAAAGGGACCCTGGTGGCTCTGCCTTCTTGCATCTGAAGAAGTGAGGTTTTTTTACCCACGAAAGCTTGTGCCCAAATAAATCTGTTAGTCTTTAAGGTGCCACCAGACTCCTTGTTGTTTTTGTAGAAACAGACTAACACGGCTACCCCCAATACTTGGTGGCTCTAGTCCGCACAGCTGACAGGGCTGTTAAAAGCCCAGTTCTGTGCAGCTGCTGGAGCACCCACACGTCCTGCCAGCTTCTAAGTGCAGGAGTGGCTAGAGGTCTCCACGTGTTGCCTCCGTCCGCAGGCATCACCCCTACAGCTCCCATTGGCTGTGGTTCCCAGCCACAAGCAGGGGCAGCGGATGGAGCTCCCCGGCTGCCCTTGTGCCTAGGAGCTACCTGAGGTACGCGCCACCTGTAGCCTGCACCTCCTCCTGCACCCAAGCCCCCTCCTACATCCAAACTCCCTCCCAGAGCTCACACCCCACCCCCCTGCTGCAGCCTTGAGCCCCTCCTGCACCTCAAACCCCTCATCCCCAGCCCCACTGTGGCGCGACATCTGGAGCCCTCATCCCCCCAGTACCTCAACCCCCTGCCCGGCCTGGTGTGAGTGAGCAAGGGTGGGGGAGAGTGAGCGACGGAGGGAGGGGTGATGGAGTGAGAGGGTGTCAGACCTCAAAGAAGGGGCAGAGCAGAGCAAGGCTGTTTGCAGAAAACCAATTAGAAAGTTGGCAACCCTACGTGGGACTGGTGGTCTGAGCGCTGCCTGCCCGCACACAGGGCCGCCCAAGGCCCCCATCTCCCTTCTAGCATGTGGGGCGGGCGGACTGGCTGGCCAGAGCTGCTCTCCCTAACCCTCTCTCCAGCGCAGGGCTGGCATTGCCACTATCCCTCTCCCCCCCCCCCCCCCCCTGAACCTTTCTCCTCGGCTAGAGGTCCCACTCCCCTTTTTTGGCAAAAAAATTGTGCATTTGTCCAGTTTGCTCTTGACAACCGATGATCAGTTGGCAAGAGCAAATGTAACAAATGCCCACTTTTGTCAAAAAAGTCAGTATGGCTGGTATAGGGCTTTAAAAAGGTACCATCCCAGCCAAAACGGGACATATGGTCACTGTAAGCATGTAGGTGGGTGTGGATCTCCCTCACTGTCGTCTCTGGGGAGGCCACCTCCCACTGGTGCACATGGTCCTGAAACAGACTAAGTAAATGGGGAAATTAGCGCTCTCCGGCCCCAACCCATTGGCAGGGTAGGGATGCGAATAGTTCAGGGGCCAAGGACCTCACCAGGGTAGGGGACCACACACTCAAAGGCTTTAACCCTTAGGCTGGGTAGCTACGAGTGGTTCAGGGGGCCCAGGCCCTCAGCCAGGGCAGGGAGCCCAGCAAGCAGTCTAGGACACCGGCAGGGGGTTGAGCACCCATGGAGCACAGGACTCCTGACCTAAGGAAGAGAACTACTGCCACTCCAAGGGTGGGATGGTGGGGGGGGAGGAGGCACAGGCCTGCCTAACTCCATTGCATCCCAGCCCAGCGCCCAAACAGCAGCAGAGTGGTCTGTCAGTGGGGAATCCACCCGCAACATGCTGACAGTGTCTCCGGCAGCACCACAGCCAGACGGTAGTGTGGTTCCCCTGGGCTGCTTCCTGTTCTCTCCCTTGGGTGTACCTGTGTCCAAGGGTCATCCTCCGTGTCTCCTGGGTGCAGTGCGTGCAGCAGTCCTGGCAACTCCTCAGTGTCAGGCAGTCCTGAGCGGTCTCCTCAGGGCAGCCAAAGTCTTCCATGGGTTCCAGCTTCAGCGGCAACTAGAAACATCTGCCTCCTTTGGTGGCTTCAGCTCAGCTGAGCTGCAGGCCTGCCTCTTGTACTTCCTGTTCCTGTCCTGTGCTTCCGCTTCTGGCGTGGCGGCCTAGGCCTTCTGGGTCCTGCCCACCAGGGGGCATCTGGCTCTCCCTCGCTGTCAGTCTCTGAGGGATACCAAGCCCCTTTGCTATTCAATCCCCCCGCCCTCAAGCTCAGCTCCTGGTCTCCAGGGCTGGTCAGGTTCCCTTTCTCCAGCCGCAATAAGGCAACTGCAGTGGCATGCTTCTTACTGGCTCGATGTTATACAGTAAACGCAAATGGCTGCAAGGCCAGATACCATCACTGTAATCGGGCGTTGGTGTCCTTCATTTGTTGGAGCCATCTCGGGAGGGCGTGGGCGCAGGAATGCCGCGAGCTTTTCTGCCACCCTAAGCGGCGGAAGGTCCCGCCCCGAAATGCCGCCCCCCACAGAGGCGGCGGAAGGTCCCGCCGCTGAAATACCACCGCAGTCGCCGCCCCCCAAATTGTAGTGCCCTAGGCAACCACCTAGGTCGCCTAATGGGTTGTGCCGGCCCTGTGTGGTCGGTTACCAGTACAAAGGGGCTCCCTAGGAGATAATATCGAAGGGCCTCTACTGACCATTTGATGTCAAGGGCCTCCTTTTGATCACCGAATAGTTTCGTTCTCATGGGAATAGCTTCTGGCTAATAAAGAGAACTGGATATTCCTCCCCATCTATGTCCTGGGAGAGGACGGTTCCAGTCATTTGGACAATGAAGCTGCATCTAAAGTTCGGGCTATATAACACTGGTTCTTGGCACAGATGGTCCTTTAATGCCCGGAATGCCTTCTCACAGCCGGGACCACCTGGACACACTGCGGTTAGTCTTTGGCAAGTAGACTAGTTAAGGGGGCAGCAATTGTGGCAAAGTCAGGTATGAAGCGCCATTAATATCCCACCAACCCCAGGAACTGTTGGACCTGTTTTTTAGTGGTTGGGGTCAGTCTTGGAGAGCCTGTACCTTCCCAATTAGGGGGTATAACATACCTTGCCCCAAGGTGTAACCAAGGTAGGTTGTCTCTTTCCACTTGATCCAGCACTTCTTGGGGTTTCCAGTGAGACTTGCCCCCCTTAGGGTCCTCAGGATAGCTGCCACCTGGTTCAGGTGGTCCTCCCAGCTGCAGCAGGGAGTTGAGCACCCAGCAAACAGTCTAGGGCGCCGGCAGGGGGTTGAGCACCCGTGGAGTGCAGGCCTCCTGACCTAAGAAAGTGGAATACAGCCACCCCCAGCTAGAGGGTAGTCTGATTCCCCTGGGCTACTTCCTATACTCTCCCTTGGGTATACCTGTGCCCAGGACTGAGTTTAAAGGCTCCATCCAACTCCTAAACTATGTTATCTTTATTACCGGTATTCCTGACCCATTTTGGATAATGAGTTATCTCCTGTATATGATTTATTTGTGTATGCATACAGCATGGCCCTAAAGAAAGTGAAATAACTTTTTACCTTTTATATGTCTAGAGACAATAAAAAAACATTAGTTGTTGCAAATGAAGAGATGACAGTTAAGATACCATTCTTAATTTTGAATAAATGGTCACATATCTGCTACTTCGTATAGGCACCTGAGAATTATTAATACCGGTTGAATGATCTTTCGGATGTATTTCAGTATTTTTCAGTAGGTGTCACCAGAACTTCATAAGCTTCCACGTTTTCTCTCTTTTTACTCTGTTGATACTTTCTGAAGTCTGGAAGCTTTACCATGATTTAGTATGCAATGTGCTCTCTTCACTGGGAGATTCACTATTTCAGCATAGTGGAAATTGATTAGCTAATTTGATTTGATACTGTGTGTTGTCTGGTAATGATTTTATAATAGCTCCTGTATTACTGTTATTTACTGGGAGGTGACTATAGTTGATGCTATACAGATCATGGAGGAGACACAGGACCTGCTCTCAAGAAGCTCACAAACTAGGGACCTGATTCAAGTCCTTGGGCAAGAATTCAATAGGACTACTTGTGTGAATAATGACTATTGCTAAAATAAGGATTGTCAGGCTCACACACAACAGGAGCAAGTGCAACCCACCTCACTGTTGCTGCTTCTCAGCCTCATTATTGTAATATGGCCAACCCTAAATGTTCAAAATCATGACTTAACCCCCAAAATTATGGTCTAGGAGGTAGGGTGTTGTCTTGGAAGTTAGGAGAACTGGGTTCTAGTCCCTGCTTAGCTTGTAACCTTGAGTCACATTTGCATCTTGGGCACTTCACATCTCTGTGTGCCTCCATTTCCTCTTCCACGCTTTATTTGGTCTTATAGTGTAAAATCTTTGGGGCTGGAACTATCTCTTACTATGTGTTTGTATAGCGCCTAGCACAATGGGAACCCAATCTTGGATGGAGGCTCTGGGTGAAACTGTAATCCAAATAATGTTAGATTTGTTTTGAAATAATGAAATAGAAATAATACTTAAATTGCACTGGTGTTTGGGCTGCCTTCTCATTGTTAAACTTTAGGGGGAATTCAGCTGCCTCCAACAGTGTGTGGTCATATGAGATTCAAAATTCAATTTTACATGTACACAAAATGCACATGCAAAAATGCAGGCCTCCCTCCTGCCTGCTGGGCCACAGGCTCTACTTATGCTCACTTAACCCCTAGGGTGTGGAAGGCGTCATTCCTTTCTTCTCCAGTCCCAGCACAGTCACCCTTCCCTCATCTGCTCGCTGTATCCACCTCTTTATATTTTCCTTTCCATTCTTTTTAGTTTCCTAATGCTCACATTCGACATCTCTGCCTCTTCATCCCAAGCCTGCCCATCGGTCGCTCTCCCACACCACACATTCCCCTGTCCCCTCAGGCCTCTGTCCGATCTGCGACCCACAGGGAATGCTGGCCTTATTCAGCATGGTGGCCATGGTGAATAAGGGCAAAAGCTTGCAAGAGAAGCCTCACAGTTTTTGAAATGGTAAAAGGCTTTAAAAAACCCAAACTCCTCCTCCCTGCCAAAGTCTGTTCAATCGTAAGACTCCCAATAATATTGTCAGAGTTGGCAACTCTGATTTAGGTGCCAACATCTAAAGCAGATTTACTGGTATAACAAACAGAAAGGAACCTAGAGCTGGAGTTGCTGGAATGGAGTGTGCTGGTTCACACCTGAGGAGTTTTTTGCAACTTCCATACGAACTTTTCAATTCTCAGTGTCCCAAAGAGTTCAGCAAAGCAGCCTGAACTCATGGAGACCTTGTCCTTCCCTAAACAGCATCCCTTCCCTAACAGGCTCGTTCTCCTCCTTACCAGTAGTTCTCTTTTTTTTTTTTTTTTTTGGGGTGGGTGATGGGTGGTAGTGGCTAGTGACGTGCCTTCTCCCTAGCCCCAACATCTTCAGGGAGGAACAGCAGGTCCATCTCCCACAAGGTGTCGCCAGATAGCATATCCTGCATGCTCTGTAGCAGCTGGGCCTCTCCTGTTCTCCCCTGCAAATTGGGGAGGTTTAGGATACCCCACTGCCACCCAATCCTTTGTGTAATCCCTGCCCATACTCCACTGTCTCCCTGAGTGTTCCCCATCCCCATTAAATCACTCTCCCCACATTCACGGTCTCCCCAATGTGTTGTTTCTTCTGCACCCAAATTAACTGTCTTCCCTTAATAAACCCTACCATTCATAACTGCCCTGCAACTCAATCTCTGGCCAGCCAGTCAGGACCATCCCTCCAAATAGTGTCTTTCTACTGTATGTACAATAACCCTACCCAGCCACAACCTTTTGAAGCTTGAGTATTGATACTTATGTTCAAATCACTTTACGTTTCCCCAGGATTTGCACACAACCCCCTTCATTTCCTGGGCTACTCCTAGAGCTCTGGCTCTTCAGAATTGTCCCAAGAAAATGTTAGAAGTGTTAGCAAATACAGCCTTGCTGCCTGTATTCTCTACCAGCGTCTTCCCTGACTGCTGGCTCTCTTTGGAGCCTCCCCTCATGATGGGCATTGGGGTGTGTGTGTGAAGGGGTGTTTCACAAAGTAGAAGAGGAAGCAGTGTGCTGCAAGTTACTATAGTTGTTACATTTGGCCCCACTGATGAATATCTAGACCTGCCAGCATCACTGTGCCTCCTGCCCCCCCATCCTTTTTCTGTCACCAGTTGCAGTCTGAACCCAGCACAGGGGGTTTCTAGAAGGAAGGAGCATGCCACTGATGTGGCACTATGCTCTTCCTGGCCTTCTTTCAAACACGATTTGTGGGTGCAAGTTCCCTTCTGCTTAACGGTGCAGAAGGTTGAATATTAAAAGCAGTCTAGCTGTGGAGGGTTTCCCAACTGTAACAGTGGCTTGTAAAATAACATTTTGGAGCAGTTCATATGCATAATTTTCTATATTTTTTAACTTGATAGATTACTTAAAAAACCTAAACTTTAAATATATACATAATTAATAGGAGGAGGAAGATGACATTTCCTCCATTGTATGTATTACTCCTTATGGGTCAAAAAATATGTACTATTAGTATAATAAAAAGACATCTCAAGTATACTGTCCCATTTTCTGATTTCAGTTAAATTCAGAGAAACTCCTAATTTTATTATAGTTTACTTCAGTGCAAAGGAGATAAGAATAAGGTTGCTAAGCATACATTTCTCATATACATACTCAAGGAACAGCCTAAATGTTCTGAGAGAAATCCATTTAAGGAAATTGTTTTGGTAGGTAATTGTTTTGCTAACTCTTCCAATAATACGAATGCTGTGCTCATAAGCATAGAGTTGTTCTTTCTCTTGCAGTACTCTAATGAATGCTACTGCTTGTGAAATGTCAAGAGTGGCAGGCATGTGGTGGCCTTCTGTGAGCTCTTATGCAGTTCAGATAAACATTGCCAAGTTAAATACCTGGGGCTTGATTCTACTTTGACTGATATAAATCAAGAATTACTTCACTGAAGTCAGTGGAGGGAGTCAAATGGATATAAAACTAGTGAAACAGAGTAGAATCATGCCCCTCAATTCAGTTGAATATAACCATACTATCTAAATATCTTAACTCACCAGAATGACTGAGCACAGCTCTTAATGGGCAGGACTATCTACAGAAGAGCTGTCAAATCAAAGATGTGCGAGGAGCTTCCAAAAATTAAAATGGAGACCAGAAAGCTAATTTTACTTAGTATGTGCAGGAAAATGAACCCCCATCTGCAGTAAAGTCACTTTTAAGATAACCATCAGAGGTAAACTTCCTACAAAGTAAGGCCTGTCAGAAACCAGATCCATTACACTTGCATATGTACTTACTACAAATTCAAGAAGAAAATGTTTGTGTTTTCTGAACAGCTTTATTGAGGTAATTTTTTCATTTTATATATATAATTAAGAGCTAAACAGTTTTCTAAGGCACTTGAAACTGTGCACAGCAAAGTATCCTACAACATTGTACAACTAGGCAGAACACATTTTTGCTTGTTAAATAACAGCATAAACACAAAGGAAAGATGGGTACTGTATAAAAAAAAAAGGTAATACATACTCTTTTCAGATGACAGTAGTGGAAAATATATACTGCAGAACAGATCAAGAACCAAGAAGAACCTGTGCTGTTAATTAATGTGTAGTTCCAGTTATTTACATTCACAGATCTCAATACACCTGTGTAATATGGAGTATCGGATTAGTCACTGGAAATTATAAACTCATTCATTTGGTCTGATATTTTCATCAAAGTTGCCATAGTCAGTCACTAACTAAAGCTGTTACGATACAAAGGGAGGCATTCAGGTCTTTACTTTACAATCACAATTATATAAAGTACACTGTATAAGTTTAAGACTTGATTGTTTGATTCTCCATTGCTTTGCACTTTGTATGGTCTCTTATAGCTGTGCAAAATGCCACAGTTCTGAACTGGTGACATTTTACACCTACTTGGCATAGATACCAATGACTACACAACTGGCAAGGCAGCCGAAAATCAACCCTGGAATGTTGTTTGCTTCTTTCTTTTGAGTTTTAAGTACGGAACTTTGGTGAAATTCAGGCAGGATACTTTGAGTACAACTGAGCATGTTTTGTTTGCGTTTTTAATCCAACTAATAAGAAGAAAGTGAAACTGTTCTAGTGCCTGTTGGTATATATATATAACAACCTTGATTGTTGCCATATAATGACAACCTCGATTATATTCTGCAAGAGAAATCCTGATCCCAATGAAATCAATGATAAAACCTTCAGTGTAGCCAAGATTTAACTCTGGGTGACTATGGGCCCTAACCTGCTTATAGAGAAGCTGATGGCAAAACTTGCATTGACTTCAATGAAAGCCCGATCAGCCCCTATAGGAATTCTATCACTAGCTCTAGCTGGATGTTGTACATAGTGGGTTTTATTCCTTTCTATTGTTTTAATGCTTGGCTAACTCGGCAAACCCCTGGCAAGGGAGGCATCCCTTTGAAGTGTCCCAGTGGACTTCAGTGGAAAGAGTCACATGAGCAAAGATTTGCAGTATCAAGCCCTAACTGTGGTGCAGTTCAATTCTGCATCAGAGAATACTTTTTCTTGAAAGTCCAGTGTACTTCTAGGTCTGCAACACAATGACATATTGATATTGTCAGGGTATGCTAATAGCCAGAGCAATTGGTCAGTAAAGAAAAAAACTGGCAAGTGGTAGAAAGCTATTGGTTCTTCAATATACAGAAATGTCCGTGCCGATCCATCTACTTGCCTAGATTTAACATTTTGCTGCAAATAGAATTCTTTTTCTCTTTAAGAAAAATAAAAATTCATAAGCTCTATTTTAATGGATCTATTAAATTAGCTTTTGCTATATCAAAATCCAAAAAAACCTGGTACACTTACATGTCCATCAAAGCAATGCATTTAAGTCACAGATTTTGTTGTTTGGCTCAAAATCATACCAATTAAAATAATTGTCCAAAACACAATGTTTCTTTAATTCCAAAATGTATACAAATTTACAAATCAAAATACCACCACACAGAATAGCAAAAGGAAGAGAAGATATGTTCAGCATCATTTTACTCTATTATAACAATACTTAACCATGGTTAAATTTGACATAGTATTGCAAGATGGTGAATCAAGAAATAATGATAGAGTAAAGACAGGCATAGAATATCATTAATTCCTTTGTTCCTACCCAATACAGTATTTAGCGTCTAGATGGAAAAACAAATAAAAAACAAACACACAAACAAACCTACTGGTATAAAAACAACTTTCTTGCGTTGCTACAGTAGCTCACATGAGCTGTATTTTCATTAAAGTTCTGGAACAAGATATAGAGATTGACATAATAAAACATGACCTCATTCATTAAAATTAATAAATAGAAACCTGCCATAATATTACATTGAAGTTTGTTTTTTCTACTGCATCTCTCCCTCTTGATCTATATCTATACTTTCATAAGATTTTTCAGATGCCTATTTCTAAACAGACGATTTAAGCTATTCAAGGGGATTTATTGTCTTTCCTTTTTATTTTATTCTCAAAATATTTCACTAGCAACCTAAAAACATCTTTCACAACTGGTTTCCTAAATACCATTCTTGTCCTCCAAAAGCTAGTTTTTAAGTCCCAGCAGTGAGTATTGCACTGTGCTTTGTACAATAAAAATACCAATATCAACAACAGTAGAGCTAAATCTGGTGGCTCCTAAAGGCAGGAGGCAAATCTGTTTTTCACCCTGAGAACATCTTAATTTTGATTTACAGCAGCTGCACAGGTTTAACTCCTTGAGATACAAATAAAAAAGGTGTTAAAGTATTAAATGATGCACTGTGACGTGCCAGGACAACCAGTGTGCTGATGGACACAGCATAAGCCTTTAACTCATGCTACCATCTGACAAAAGTACTAAAGTGGAAATTAAGGCCAAAGGGCCAGATTGTGATTTCTGTTTACAGCAGCATAAAGCTCTATATCTATACTACACAGAGACAGTCATGTCAGGGCATCTGATTACAACTCATTTGGTCACTAACCTGATTACAAACATGGGGCCTGATCCAATGCCTACCAAAGTGAAGGGAATTCTTTCCATTGAAATCAATGGATGCTGGATTGGGGCTATGGTTCCCCCATAGACTGTAATATAGACTTCGCTGTAAATGCGTTTTTATTCATATTTATTTATATCCTTGATCAGACCAGGTTTGTAATTAGGTTGAGGGACAACCATGTTGTAATCAGGTTCTTTAAAATGGATGTAGCATAAATGTTGACAAGACTTGTATGTGAAGCAATTCCATTGAAGATGGAGTACTGTTGAAAGTGAGTCAGAAAGGGCATCTACCTTTGAATTTTCAGGATTTTTTTAAGTTTGGGTCACAGCTTTCATTTGATTTTAAAGAAAAACATTCTTTAGAGTTGATCTGAAAAGATCTGTATCTGCCAATGAGTGAGTTCAGTATTTCTTCTGTAATAATTGACGTAAGCTTCACTAAAGCAGGGCAGGGCGTGGCCTTAAATTTTTGCACTGCTTTAGGAGTTAGTAGTGTCAACTATAGGAGAGCACACATGGAACTTTGAACTTTGGTGTTTCTAGATAAGTGCTTGATCCTTCAAACACTTACAACCCTGTAAACCCACTGTATGTTTTATTACGGCAAGTAAGCTCATTGACTTCAATTAGACTACTCCTGGCAGTAATCTCTGTCCTTGGTAGTGCTGTAGGATCGGCCCTAACAGACTTAGACCTGCAATCCCTGTCCAAAATGATTTTTAGCTACTGGTATCTTGTCTTAAAACAGGTTTAATTTTTAAGTCTACATGTATTTCCTATTAATTATTTAGGATTTTATACAATTTTTATAAGCTTCTCAGTTCACCCATAAGGAGATACAAATGTCATCTAAGAGGTCGGAGTGACTCCTTCAGACATTTCAATCTGCTTTGTACATAAGAGTTTAGGATTTTATTAAGGACCCAATCCTGTGTACCCTCAAGTACAATACAGTGGGATGTCCGGGTGCAAGACAAATGCAAGATTGAGACCTGAGCCTATTATATGTCCAATAATTTTGAAATGGTTACTCCAGTCTACTGAATGTGTCTATATATATATATTTATGTCCACTTGGATTGCTGAACACAATACAGGTAACTAAGCCATGGTCAAGTATCCTAAAATAGGAGTTGTATTAATTGTCTATCTGGACAGAAGTTCAAACTAACATTGATCACATCACCCATTTCAGCTAATTGGATTGTGTTTGGCACCAGGGTGGGAACTTTTTCACCTCTTTTCCCTCTCATTTTCTGCCTTAGGGACTGCCATGTTGACCCTCTTCAACCAGTTTTCCTTCTCTAGGCCTCATGTTACAGTACTTGTGATTATTTCTTGCTGAGTTGCATGCTGCCAGCCCCTCTGGGGCTTAGATACGCATCATATTCCTTTCCACTACAGCAATTTGAAAGACTCTGAGGCAACCTGTACAAAGGACCAAGAGACATATCTGACATCTGAAGCTGTGTAGCTCAGCAAGAAAAAGCAAACTTGCCTCATCAAGCAGTACAGTGTATCACAATCTCATTAACTTGTCTATCGCTTGGTCAATACTTTACAGCTTTTGTCCTCCAAACCTGTTGCTATTTACAATATATAAAATATATGTACAGGCTTAAACGTGTATGTATATTATACATAAACAATTTGTAAGTTCTAATTTAGCAAAGCACTTAAGTGTGTGCATAAGTCCTACTGAGGTCAACTTCCTTTATCCCATTTTAAGCATGTGGATAAGTGCTTTGTTGAATTAGGGCCATAGTTTGTACCTTATTTTAACAGTGGAGGCCACGGTAGCTTCTATTAGTTGTCAAATATATAAAATGGCATATGTTCTCAATGGCAAAGCCCACCATTGATTACACTGGGAGTAGAAGGGGGCCCTAAATTCCCAGTCCTGCTGGCTTTAACTTACATGGGTAGTCATTACTCACACAGTGATATAAATGGGACTTCTATCCGGCATAGCATTTGCAGGGTCAGGCCATACATTTGTGAAAATTTTTACAGGGCATATATCATAGCCACTTTTCTAAATTTAATCCCTTTGTAATTTTTTTTTAAACTATCGAAGTGATTAGGTCGTATTAAGGACCTGTCAGTTGTCCCATTTAATTTTTTTGAAATAAAAACTCAAATTATATGGTTCAGTGCCAAAATAGTAAACTTCTACTCTATTTTGCACTCCATACTTTCTTCTAAATTTGGCAACAAACAAACAAAAAAACAGTCTCTGGAGAAGAATTGTTTTGCCAAGCTTTAATCCAGGGTACATTATTATGGCTGGGTTTTAAACCCTGAAAATAAGGGATTTTAATAGGAATGCTGTCAAAACTATAACTAATGGCTTGCACATATCTGTATGATTTAGTGTGGCATACATTTTCATTGCTTCTTTGATGTAAAAATGCTGCTTCCATAGTTACAAAATGATGGCATTGCAGAAGCTAAATTGTTTCCTACTAATTCTATTTTTAATACACCTAATTGATTCCAGTAAGAGGCGGAACAATGCTGATTATTTTTATTTGCTATAAGCTTGTAGTTGGCTGTTTTACTAGTTATTGATATTTTTGGGTTCTTACACTGCATTTTGTAGGATTTTTACCAAAATTAAAGTGATCTAAAAGGTTCTATCAACCTATTTCCTTAAAATGTTTAAATCAATCTATATAAAAATAAACAGAAAGCCAGCTCATGGAAAGCACTCTGCTATTACTTGAATGCCCTTTACAAAAATAATCCATCCCATTTATGCAAACCTGGTCTTGTTGTAAATATCAGTAAAGAGATAGATCTAATTTTAGCCATTAAATTGCATTCCGCCTTTAGGCTGACATCTAAAATGACAATCTTCAATTTTATAAATTAAAAAAACACTCCACAAGAACCTATTGCAGAATCTGAGGTAAAAATCACTCTGCACAGACCTTTTATTGCCTGAAAAAATACCTACCTTTCATAATTAAAAACTAAACAGGGCACATAAAAGACAAAAATAAATTGTAATTATGTACACATATAAAAAAGGATAAATAGCATATATACTGTAATACTGCATTACATATATGTTTATGTGTACTCCAGGCCCAGAAAAATCATTGTGTACATAAATCAAAGGATAAATAAGTGCCAATATAAGACAGAGAATTTTTTAGTGTAAACAATGCCGAAGGCTTGTAATAGGCCTTAGGGCTGACATAACAAAAGCACATATTGCCTTTCACGCTCCATACCATTTAATTTTAATAGTATTGTATTCATAAATACAATTTCAGAAGTTGTGAGTTAATAAGCATTCTTTGCATACAACAAAAACAGGCTGTGGACACTAAGGATTTTCTGTAGCTTTTACAAGGCCCTTGATGAAGATGTACTGATCCACTTGTTAATTCTTTCTAGAAGCAATCCAAGGGATCCATCTAAGGTTGCTCTTAAAGTTAAAGTCACATTGTTAACCACTTTCCAAACCTACTTATATGCAAATTCATGGCCGATTTCAGTTCTAATTTTGGATTCAAATTAGAATGTCATGATTGTCAATACTGTCTGCCATAGTTCACAGAGATATTGGTGCCACTACTTTGACAACGTGAGTGACAGACAAAAGAAGAGTGTTTCAAAACCTGAATCCTTTCATTGCACTCACAGTGTCTTATTTGTCCTTTGAAACCTACTCATGTAATTCTGATGCATCATCATGGAGAATCCAAGGTGTAATTGTATTAAAAAAACACCAACCATATTTAGCTGTGCTATATGAATACTCAATGTATTTTCTTTAAGCATGCTTTTCAGAATTTTAAAAAATACATCTGAATTATAACAAGAATATTTTCTGGCAAGTAGGTTCACTGGCACCACAAAAATTACTGTACTTCACTAAAGTACTGATGAAATGAGGACTTGGCGGCTTACTGTCTTGCTAGGACAGGCTGACATCTCTAGAAAACACACACACACTTGCTCAAACTCTCAGATTTACAAATTTTTTCCTCCTGCCATCCAAATATATAATTAAACCAGTTTCATAAAGAATTTACTATCAGTTTGTTCTAACTTTTTTCTGTTAACTGACAGGTGAAATCTCTTTCCCCGCCCGCCTCTTTCTGTGTTCCCGCTGTACCCACAATTACCCTCAGTCACCATGATGTAAAGTCTGATGAGCTCCTGGCCACAGGCTGTCAAACGATTGTCTTCAGCTCTTCCTGTCTGCTCAAGCTTTGATTGAAAAAATATCAACGTATCTGTGTGAGCTAGCCACAGAACCACAATCTCTCTTACCATCGAGACATTGCTTAGTTAATATGGAATGTTACCCCACTTTCCCTGGGTTCTGGTCCCAGTCAAATCTCTTGTTCTCCAATAAAGATGAGAGCCACATTCTTCATTAACCTCAGGGTAAGCTGCAACACACACTCACACTCGTTCAAGTTCCAGTGCAATCTCAGGTCTTCATGATGCAATGATTGTCCCAAAGGAAACTGGGGTGTGAAGTATGGGATACTGTCAAACAATTATGGACGATGAAACCTGAAACATTAAATCAAATAAAAGTTATAAGTGTTATTGTTTCATTGGATAATGGCATTGGGCCGGGTTCTGATTTCACACCTATTTTAAATGACTAATTCATTCTCTGCCCCAGAGTCACTTGCCCGCGATACTATTAGACCTAACCCAACTTTTGCTTTTTCAGTCCAATGTTATTAGTGAACTACATGAGATATTCCTTTTAACAACAGGACCTTGAGGAGACTAAAGCTCTTTCCTTTCTCCCAGAATTGCAATCCTACAACATCTGTGCCTGATTCTGCTCTTAACAGCAATGTTTTTTCTCTGGTGTTACACCACTGACTTCAGTGTAATTACTCCTTCCTGCCACAGACCAATCAGAGAGAACAGAGGGAACTGATTGGCAGGATCCCCTGGGAGGCTAATATGAGGGGGAAAGGAGTCCAGGAGAGCTGGCTGTATTTCAACGAAGCCTTATTGGGGGTTGCAGGAACAAACCATCCCGATGTGCAGAAAGAATAGCAAATATGGCAGGCAACCAGATTGGCTTAACAATGAAATCTTCAGTTAGCTTAAACACAAAAAGGAAGCTTACAAGAAGTGGAAACTTGGACAGATGCCTAGGGAGGAATATAAAAATATTGCTTGAGCATGCAGGGGTGTAATCAGGAAGGCCAAAGCACAATTGGCGTTGCATCTAGCAAGGGATGTGAAGGATAACAAGAAGGATTTCTATAGGTATGTTAGCAACAAGAAATGGTCAGGGAAAGTGTGGGACCCTTACTGAATGGGGGAGGCAATCTAGTGACATGATGATGTGGAAAAAGCTGAAGTACTCAATGCTTTTTTTGCCTCGGTCTTCACAGACAAGGTCAGCTCCCAGACTGCTGCCCTGGACAGCACAGTATGGGGAGGTGAGCTGCCCTCACTGGTGAAAGAACAGGTTAAGGACTATTTAGAAAAGCTGGACATGCACAAGTCCATGGAGCCGGATGCGCTGCATCCGAGGGTGCTGAGGGAGTTGCTGATGTGGTTGCAGAACCATTGGCCATTATCTTTGAAAACTCGTGGCGATCAGGGGAGGTCCTGGATGATTGGAAAAAGGCAAATATAGTGCCCATCTTTAAAAAAAGGGAAAAAGGAGAATTCGGGGAACTACAGACCGGTCAGCCTCACCTCAGTCCCTGGAAAAATCATGAAGCAGGTCCTCCAGGAATCCATTTTGAAGCACTTCGGGGAGAGGAAGGTGATCAGGAACAGTCAACATGGATTTACCAAGGGCAAGTCATGCCTGACCAACCTGATTGCCTTCTATGATGAGATAACTGGCTCTATGGATATGAGGAAAGCGGTGTACATGATATACCTTGACTTTAGCTAAGCTTTTGATATGGTCTCCCACAGTATTCTTGCCAGCAAGTTAAAGATGTATGGATTGGATGAACGGACTATAAGGTGGATAGAAAGCTGGCTAGATTGTCGGGCTCAACGGATAATGATCAACAGCTCGATGTCTAGTTGGTAGCCGGTGTAGGAGCAGGATTTTATATTGTACTATGAGAACTAATGTATGATTTGATTTTATCCCGTCAGCCACTCTTTTTGAATAGCAGAAAGGAATGACAGACCAGAACAATCCTTTTGACTGATTATGATCACATTTCTTTGTTTTAAGGTAAGTAAGAGACAGGATCTTGTATTGTATCTATGTTAAGGAGATTAGAAGAATGTTGAGGGCCTGAAGCCCCAGTGTGAATCGTTTTAGTTATAAGATTTAGCAAGGCTTGATTTACAATGTATTCTGCTAAATATACAATACTGCTGTCTGTATACCTTTGAAGGTTTCTGTAAGAGATTGTTTGTGTGAATGAGGAATGCCTGCATCAGGAAAAGATAAGGTGTGAAAGCCATCACAAATGTCCAGATGGTTAAGAAGAAGTGAGAGACTTGGAAAGACCAGAAGACAATCAGAAAACATCCATTGTATCCGATGCTAAACATGTTAGCAGCATTGACGACCTCAGAGATGAGGCAGGCACCCCCAAAGGTGAGACAATAAATAGGAGATAACGATGGGAAGCCTGACAATAATCATCAAATGATAACACCACTTAAGGACTAATGATTACAGGATGACATTGCAAAATGCATGAACTCAAATAGAAATTTACAACTATAAAGCTGGGGTGTTTTGCTATGGAACTCTGAGTTCAGTCCTGCAAAGCCTCGGAGCATTGGATCGCGACCGACAAGAGCCCAGTTCCACACTCATGCTCAATCTAACTAGTCATTAGATTGACTCGAGCCACAACAGACTGGTAACCATAAACATCATTGGCAGGACTCTGTGTGTATGTGCGTGTGACTGAAGAGTATATGCTAACTGTTATCAGAAGAACAGGAGTACTTGTGGCACCTTAGAAACTAACAAATTTATTAGAGCATAAGCTTTCGTGGACTACAACCCACTTCTTCGGATGCATATAGAATGGAACATATATTGAGGAGATATATATACACACACATACAGAGAGCATAAACAGGTGGGAGTTGTCTTACCAACTCTGAGTAAGACAACTCCCACCTGTTTATGCTCTCTGTATGTGTGTATATATATCTCCTCAATATATGTTCCATTCTATATGCATCCGAAGAAGTGGGTTGTAGTCCACGAAAGCTTATGCTCTAATAAATTTGTTAGTCTCTAAGGTGCCAC